>NC_039269.1:5047898-5090398 GCF_003368295.1 Carassius auratus | reverse complement strand
CACTCACACCCCCGGAGCAGTGCACACACACACACACACACACACACACACACACACACACCCCCGGAGCAGTGCACACACACACACCCGGAGCAGTGCGCGCACACACGCACACACACACACACACCCCCAGAGCAGTGCACACACACACACACACACACACGGAGCAGGGGCACACACACACACACACACACACACACACACACACACACACACACACACACTCCCCCAGGAGCAGTGCCACACACACAGCAGTGGGAAGTTAACACACACCCGGAGCAGTGCGCACACACACACACACACACACACACACACACACACAGCCGGAGCAGTGCACACACACACACACTCACACCCCCGGAGCAGTGCACACACACACACACACACACACACACACACACACACCCCCGGAGCAGTGCACACACACACACACACACACACACCTGGAGCAGTGCGTCTTGCTCGAGCACACTTCAGTGATGAGTATTGAGGGAGGAAGAGAGCACTGTTCATTCACTCCCTCCACCTACAGCTCCTGCCAGCACCGAGACTCAAACCTGCTACCTACAGACTACAAGTCCATCTCTCTAACCATTAGGCCACAGCTGCCTTCCGAAGAGATTCAGTGTTTCTGCCCGGTTTAGTATGGTAAAATACATCAAGTGTGTGACTGAACCCTACAGACAATGCTTAAACCAAAGTAACAGAACTTAAAGTTGTTGTTACTAACCCTTAAACAAAAACACTGCTTTGCACTTTTTCACACATAAGACACTTAGTTAAAAAATGTAATCTCAGGGTATCATTCTTCTTCTTCTTCTTCTGTTGTTTTAATGGCGGTTGGCAAACCAACTAAAGGTGCATTGTCCGCCACCTACTGGATTGGAGTATGGAGCACTACATTGGTTGGATATACTTGGTGCAAAAAAATAATAAAGAAAAATAAAATTATTATTATTAATTTTATTAATTTATATCTTTTTACCAGTTCGGTATCCTTTAAAAATGTAAATAATTTCTCGTGTATTATATAATTTGTTCCTTCTCCTAATATTTCCTTAAGTGAATAATTTCTCACACCCCTATCCTTTAGTGGCTGAACTAATTCAAGTCTTTCTCTATTGTATGCTTTACATTCTAGTGATATATGATTTACCGTTTCTGGATATCCACATTTTTCGCAATTACCAGTTTCATGTTTACCAATTTTATATAAACTTTGATTCAGTGTTGTATGCCCAATACGTAATCTTGTCATTATCACATCCCTTTTCCTGTAATTAACAGTTGTTCTTTCCACCCCCACATTCATTTGTATACTATACAGATGTCTTCCTCTTATTTCATTGTCTCATATCCTCTGCCACTTCTTTTTCACTTCAGTCCCAATCAGCCCCTTAACTTCCGCTTTACTCATCTGTTCTCTCATATTGATCTCAGGATCTTTCTCCTTTGCCAGTCTGTCAGCTTCCTCATTCCCCTTAACCCCGACATGGGCTGGTTCCCACAAAAAACTCACCTTTACACCTAAGTGCTTTATGCTATATCATTTCTGTAAAGTTTCATTTAAAATATCTTGTCTTGCTAAAGATGTTCCACTTTCTTAACTTTGCAGAGCTGATAATGAGTCTGTACATATTACACTACAGTTAGGCTGCTTTTCTTCTATCCATTGTAAGGCCAATGATATAGTTATCAGTTTGTTGTAAAAACAAATATATGATGTGTTGCTCTTTTGAGTATTTTATATTGTACGGAGGAATATACACTGCAGCAGCTGCTCTACCTGTTTCTGGATCTTTTGATCCATCTCTGAATATTTGAGTCGTGTCGCTGTATGCTTGATTCATGTATTGTTGAACGAATACTTTTAATGGCAAATCTAGTTCGTTCTTATGTATCTCCTCATGTATGAATAGGTCTATTTCTGGCATTGGGTATAACCATGGGGGTATAGATGGAATTACAACAGAAGGAGCTACCTCTATCTCAGTTATACCTGTTTCTCATGCCTCCTTATTTGCTACCCAGCCAAAACTACTTATATATCTATATCCATACTCCCAACAGGTTTCCAGTACCTTTTTAACTGGATGTCTTTCATCATGTCCTTTTACATTGATCCAATATCTCATTCTTAACTTTCTCCTACAAACTTCTAGTGGCATTTCTCCCATCTCTACTTGAATAGATGATACTGGAGATCTTCTAAATGCTCCACAGCTGATCCTTAGAGCTTGAGTCTGAATTACCTCCATCTTTTTGAGCCATTTTTCTGATGCAGTGCAGTATATCAGACTACCATAATCTATTGCCGGTCTTATTAATGAGCTATATATTTTTCTTAAAGACTGTCTACTCGCACCAGGGTATCATTGGGAAAACACATCTATTTATAAAATACATCACACATTGGTTAATTGATGTGATGAAACACACCTGAAAACACTTAGTTACAAAACTGAACACCAATCAGCCAGCTACAAATAGATCTCAGTTAAGCCATTTAGAGAACTGACATGATAGCCAAACAGGCCTTTAAACATAATGTTATTGATTCAGAAATACCTTGGGGTAAATCTGAATTGAAAAGTTTAATTAAAAAAACGCTTATAAAAATATGTGGCAGGAGAGATGGGATAAAGGAAATAAAGGTCAACATCTGTATAAAATACAAAAACAAGTTGGTTTAGTTAGAATAAGTTATGGCAACAGAAAGGAAGATGCAATCATTTCTCATCTAAGAATTTGTCATTTTGCCCTCAACCAATCACTTCAATTGATAGGGAAACATGATTCTGGTCAGTGCAATAAATGTGGACTTAATAGTTCTTTCAAAGGATATGAAGCTCTTTATTTGATTTTTTTTTTTTTCAAAGCAACTAATTTATATAAGAAAATATAGAAAGATATGGTAGGTGGTAGTAATATATATAGGTACTGGTCATATAATTAGATATCATCAAAAAGTTGATTTATTTCACAAATTCCATTCAAAAAGTGAAACTTGTATATTATATTCATACATAACACACAGACTGACATATCCCAAATCCCAAATTCAGTATCTCAGAAAATTAGAATATTGTGAAAAGGTTCAATATTGAAGACACCTGGTGCCACACTGTAATCAGATAATTAACTCAAAACACCCGTAAAGCCTTTAAATGTTCTCTCAGTCTAGTTCTGTAGGATACACAATCATGGGGAAGACTGCTGACCTGACAGTTGTCCGAAAGATGACCACTGACACCTTGCACAAGGAGGGCAAGACACAAAAGGTCATTGCAAAAGAGGCTGACTGTTCACAGAGCTCTGTGTCCAAGCACATTAATAGAGAGGAGAAGGGAAGGAGAAGATGTGGAAGAAACAAGTGTACAAGCTATAGAGATAACTGCACCCTGGAGAGGATTGTGAAACAAAACCCATTCAGAAATGTGGGGGAGATTCACAAAGAGTGGACTGCAGCTGGAGCCAGTGCTTCAAGAACCACTACACACAGACGTCTGCAAGACATGGGTTTCAGCTTCACATTCCTTGTGTCAAGCCTCTCCTGAACAACAGACAGCGTCAGAAGCGTCTCGCTTCAGAAAGGACTGGACTGCTGCTGAGTGCTCCACACTTATGTTCTCTGATGAAAGTAAATTTAGCATTTCCTTCAGATATCAGTGTCCCAGAGTCTGGAGGAAGAGAGGAGAGGCACACAATCCACGTTGCTTGAGTCCAGTGTAAAGTTTCCACAGTCAGTGATGGTTTGGGCTGCCATGTCATCTGCTGGTGTTAGTCCACTGTGTTTTCTGAGGTCAAAGGTCAACGCAGCTGTATACCAGGAAGTTTTAGAGCACTTCCTGCTTCCTGCTGCTGACCAACTTTATGGAGATGCAGATTTCATTCTCCAACAGGACTCTGCACCTGCACACAGAGCCAAAGCTTCCAGTACCTGGTTTAAGGACCATGGTGTCCCTGTTCTTAATTTGCCAGCAAACTCACCTGACCTTAACCCCATAGACAATCTGTGGGGTATTGTGAAGAGGAAGATGTGATATGCCAGACCCAAGAATGCAGAAGAGCTGAAGGTCACTATCAGAGACACCTGGTCTCTCATAACACCTGAGCAGTGCCACAGACTGATCGACTCCATGCCACGACACATTGCTGCAGTCATTCAGACAAAAGAGACACAACTAAGTATTGAGTGCTGTACATAATCATACTTCTCATCTTCATACTTTTATTTTTTTTTACATTTAGTTGGCCAATATTTCTAAAAATCTGTTCTCTGACGGGGTAAGGGTTTCTGAAATACTGAATTTGGGATTTTCCTTAGTTGTCAGTTACAATAATCAAAATTAACAGAAATAAACATTTGAAATATATCAGTCTGTTTGTAATGAATGAATTTAATATACAAGTTTCACTTTTTGAATGGAATTAGTGATATAAATCAACTTTTTGATGATATTCTAATTATATACCCAGCACCTGTATATATATATATATATATATATATATATATATATATATATATATATATATATATATATATATATATATATATATATATATATATATTAAATTTTTTTACTTCTGGTATCAATGCCTCACACTCCATCCCAGTAGGTGTCAGAATATTCGGACTGGAAAACAGGTATGTCTACAACTCTCTACTCGGACTGTTTCTAGAGTATTTACAGTACTGTACCATATCACATTACTGTATCACATGTGTTGTATTCAAGGGTGGTTAATGCTCCTTTTACAACAAAAGCTGTAGTTTTGTGAAACATACCATGATAACGTGTTGAGATGTTTCAGTACTGTGTATGGTAAATCTAGTATAGTTCAGTATACACAGTACTGTACAAAAGCAAACGAGAACAATTTGTGGTTGCATTTCTCTACAGAATGGCTAGAAGACGCCAGTGTAACGGAGGCCAGCGAGTAGTGCTGTGCAGGTAAACCTCACTCCCCGATCTCAAGAGATGCACTAGTGACAGACGCTAGTGACTGTAGTCATTTAGCCTCCTTGTTAGTGCGTCCGCCTCCCATGCCGAAGACCCGGGTTAGAGCCCCGCTCGGAGCGAGTTCAAGGAGCCTCAGAGAGGACCCGGGTGAGAGGGGTTACACCAGCACTTGTTCACCAACAGCAGGAACTTGCCATAGTGAAGCTAGTCAGAGCAAACCATGCAATCCGTCTCCACCAGCTGCAGATAGGCAAGTATTCAACAACATAAGCCGTGTGAGCATCACCACCATCAGACGCATCTTGGTAAAGCATAACATGACCATGAAGCAATTGTACAAGGGTCCCATTTGAGAGGAACAGTGTCAGGGTCAAAGAACTTCGACATGAGTACGTGCAGGTAAGTGTTTCAGTCCTTTACATCTACAGTAAAGAATAGATGCAGTGCAGTAACAGATGAATATGTACCACTGGATTAGTACCACATAGATCCATTCAGTGTGGTGGGGGGGGGGGGTTGGTTCTGTATGTGTAGAAGTGTAAGTGTGTGCTTTGAGTAAAGCCATCCACTTTGTCTGTTTGTTTTGTTACAGAGAATCTTGAACACGGATGGAGCTGCCCAGCCTCATTAATGTATTTACACTGATGAGGCTGGATTCAACCTTGGCAAAAACAGACGATGGGGACGGAATATAATTGGCCAAAGGGCAATTTTGCTCATCCCGGGGCACATATCACATTGTGTGCTGCCATAAGTCTTCGAGGCCTACTGCATCATCATACCAAACACATCATCACATTTCTAGATGCACTTCATGATGCAGTTGGACAGGATGGAGCAGAGCAGCCCAGGTTTGTTGTTGTCTGGGATAACGTTAGTTTCCATCGGGCTGCTCTGCTCCAGAACTGGTTCACCAAACATGATCTCTTTGAAGTTCTGTTCTTGCCCCCTTACTCACCATTTCTAAATCCGCTTGGAGATGGTGCGTATATGAGCGCTAACCACATGCCTGTATGGAACAGATGTTTCCCCTATGCTTAGCGAGAGAAGACATTGCTTGTGATGTGGATGAGATCCTGTGGCCAGACCCCAGCAGACGGCAGGATCCATAAGCCCACTCGAGCACAATTGTGTTTTTCTGTGTTTACAGTAGTGTATTGTTTTTATTTTTGATTTAACTGAATTTACTTTACTGTAAAATACTGAATACTACTGTAATGTATTTCATTTTTTTTAAAGTAGACCAGTGTGTTGCTGCTGATCTGAAAGTGTATTCATACGAAGCAAGAATCATGCTGTCATCAGAGTGAGATTTAGACAAAGGGGTGTTAGGTTTTGATAGCAGTGTTTCAGTTTGACAGATGTGAGTGGTTTATTTCCCAGTGTTGTGTCTTATTTGCTCGTGTGTAGAGTTTGACACAATGAGACAAATTTAGAAAACGTGTCTAAGAAATAGCCAAAAACTATAAATGCAGCATGTGCTGCAGCTACATGTACTGAAAACAGCTCTTTCAACACTATTTAAAATAATTTTCTAAATAAAAAACATTGTCTCTTTTCTTTAATCTTTTCCTGGCTAGCCTATACTTATTTGAACAATGCTTGAAACTTGGTATTTCGAGTGTCTGTTTCCTCTTTAAACTGAATCACTTGATGTATTCCCAATTGTAAGTCGTTTGGATAAAAGCTTCTGCTAAATGAATAAATCTTAATCTAAAATTCCACTTTCTTTACACAGTTTCTTGGTTTTGTGGTGAAATGTGACCTGCCCATGATTTATGAGACAAATGTACGTAAGAGCATTAATTGAAGATGTGTAAATGATCTGAATCTCATGTGATCAGACGATATAAACTATAAAGTAGATCTACATCAGTCGCTCCGAGACCAACAAACATCAGACACACAGACGGGACGCTTGAGCTTTATTCAGGCATCACCAGACACATTTTTGTCTTGTAGTAAATTGTCTTAAATTAACTAAATCACTTGAAGTTTCTGAGAGACATCTCTGGTTTTGAGGTTAACATTTCCAAAGTGCTTTCACAGGGTGGCATTTACAACAACAGACCGGACAACAGAGAAATAAATCACTTCAGCAATGAAATCAGACCAACAATAAAAACTTGCAGGCAATTAGAATAAGATCACAATGCATAGGAAGCTTTCACGTAACCCTGCATAGGAAAAGAAAACAAAAAGAACTTGGGTTGCCAGATCTGTCACTCCAAATCCACCGCTGTTAATAAACTGCATAGATATCAGCGTAACGTCAGCAAGTCAAAAATAGCTGTTCTCATACAGCGGGGGGGTAAAGTGCCAAGATCAATATATTACAGTCCATCCCCACAGGAAGGAAATAGAGTAAAAACACATTAAAAATCACAGCCGCACACATTCAAAGCTGTTAGAAAAGAGAGCATTTGGCACCACGTGCTTCCGAGTCCTTCAGGATCATCACTGAGAGAAACACTGGAGGAGTCTGACAGAAAACACTTTAATGCTGTGATCATGAAACACACCACACGCCTCGGGTCACTGCTGGGGTCAGTGCAGCTCGATGAAGGCCTCCATCTGCTCCGAGGTCAGTCCTCTGTAGGGCAGTCTGTGTGTCAGGATGGTGCGGGCGGCCAGACACTGCAGCGTGACGTAGCTGAGCGGGTGGAGCGCGTGTCGCCCGCTGCTCTGCTCGTCCAGCAGCTCGTAGGCCGTCTTGTGCTGGGCGTTGGTGGCGTCGAAGTGCGCTCCGGCCCGGATCAGCGCCGCCATGATCTCCGGACAGCCGTTAGCGGCGGCGACGTGCAGCGGGGTGTTGTTCTCACAGTCGCGGGAGTCTACGTCAGCACCGCACTCCAGCAGCAGACGCGCCACACACAGAGACGGGAAGCGCCCCACCGGGTAACGGCCCACAGACGTGGTGTCCTTGTCCACAGCCATGTGCAGCGGGGTGTAGCCGCTCCTCGCCCGCGGGCTGAGCTTCAGCAGCCGGTACACGGTCAGACGCTTCTGGTGCTCCTGCTCCGGAGCACACTCCAGCTTCTCCAGCAGGAACAGCAGGTGCAGGATGATGGACAGCGCTTTGGTGAACTGAGGCGTCTCCGGAGGACTGTCCCGCTGCGCCACGGCCCGCTCCACCTCACACACACTCTTCCTCAGAACACCCATCAGGTCCTGGAGACACACACCTGACCATCAGCTCACACACCACTCTTACAGATAAACGTGCTTCAGATCAAGAACCGTTCTGATTCACGACACATAACGGACGGCTCTTTAAAGCTTGGACTGAATGGTTCTTCTGTGGATCGCTCTGAAGCACATTTATTTTTAAGAGTGTTAGAAACAGTTGAAGATGAAAGTTTAAATACAGAATCTGCAAAATGTAAAATATTTTACCAAAATAAGAGGGATCGTACAAAATGCATGCTACTGTTTATAAGGTACTGACCTGATTAAGGTATTTCACATACGAAAAAACAACAGTTGGATTTATAAAACTAACCCTGTTCAAAAGTTTACATCCCCTTGATTCTTAACACTGTGGTGTTCGTAGTGATCGACCGATTCCTTTTCTGCTCGGTCCATGTGTTCAACACACACACACACACTCTCTCTCTCTCTCACACACACACACACACACTCACACTCTCTCTCTCTCTCTCACACTCTCTCTCTCACACACACTCACACTCTCTCTCGCTCTCTCACACTCTCTCTCTCACACACACACACACACACACTCACTCTCTCTCTCTCTCACACTCTCTCTCTCACACACACACACACTCACACTCTCTCTCGCTCTCTCACACTCTCTCTCTCTCACACACACACACACTCACACTCTCTCTCTCTCTCACACACACACACACTCACACTCTCTCTCTCTCACACACACACACTCTCTCTCTCTCTCTCTCACACACACACACACACACACACTCACACTCTCTCTCTCTCTCTCTCACACACACAGACTCTTTCCAGCAGAGAGTGTGTTTCTGAGACTCTAACACTAGGATTAGAGGAGACTCAGACGTCCTGTGCTGCTCCTGAAGAACACACCAGGCAGTAAGAGACGGGGGGGGGGCTTTTGAACAGAACGGGGATGTGAACATTTTCCTTATTTGGACCATAAATAAATATGTGTGTGTAAGTGTGTGCAAAAGTGTGTGTGTGTATAAGTGTGTGTTAGTGTGTGTGTGTGTGCGTTTGAGTGCGTGCGTGCCTGTACGCATGTGTGTGTGTTAGTGTGTGTTTGTATGTATTTGTGTGTGTGCACGTGTTTGTGTGTGTTAGTGTGTGTGTGTAAGTATGTGCAAAAGTGTGTGTTAGCGTGTGTGTGTATAAGTGTGTGTGTTAGCGTGTGTGCGTGTGCCTGTACGCATGTGTGTGTGTTAGTGTGTGTGTGTAAGTATGTGCAAAAGTGTGTGTTAGCGTGTGTGTGTGTAAGTGTGTGTGTGTGTGTTAGCATGTGTGTGAGTGCACGTGTATGTGCGTGTGTTAATGTGTGTGGTTGTGTGTGTGTGTTTATATGTTTGTGTGTGGTTTTGGTTATGTGTGTGTGTGTTTGTGTGTGTGTGTGTGTCATCAGTTCACTGCTTCAGTCGGACCAGAGTTCTCTCTCCAGCAGTGTCTGGGTACGGCTGGTTGCTCTACTCTCAGTGTGATTGAAGCCTTGTTGGACATTTCCAGTCTCACATCACTGGGCTGTTTGGACCAGGCGAGCGGTCACTGTACCTGGAAGCTGACCCGAGCGACGCGGCCCTTGGCTCGGTCCTGCAGCACGAAGGAGAAGAGCTCGGCGAAGGACAGGAAGCTGCTGGCGGTCATGGGGCTGAGCGGGTCCAGGTGTCTCTGCTGCATGTCCAGAGCGTACTTCCACAGACGGATGCAGCGCTCGAAGTCGCCCGAGTCGGCGTACACGGCCCCCCGGTAGCGGATGTAGTAGGAGGTGTCGGGGTGCGAGGGCCCGAGGATGCGCTCTCGGATCAGCAGCGCCTGCATGCGCATCTCGTCCGGGTCAGTGACCAGCGCCTCCAGCTCCTCGGCCGTACACACCTCGCGGGCGCAGTCGTACGCGGGCACCGGGGGCCCCGGGGCCGGTTTAGCCAGGCTCTTCTCACCCGTCTGCCGCAGCTCCATGGCTCTCCTCCAGTAGCGCATGCCGCCCAGCAGGTCACGCTTCTTGTCCACGAAGGTGGCCCCCAGCAGCTCCAGCGCGTCGATGCGGGGCTCTCGGGCGGAGCGCGGCTGGTGCAGCAGGTACTCCACGATGTTGGTGTGTCCGGTGATGCTGGCGGCGAGGAGCGGGGTCATGCCGTACCCGTCCCGCTCCATCCTCGCTCCACCCTTCAGCAGCAGCTTCAGGATCTCCAGGCTGCCGGACTCGGCGCAGTCGTGCAGAGCCGTGTTGCCCTTCACGCTCCGTCGGTTGACGTCGGCCCCGTGCTCCAGCAGGAACTGGGCGATCTCCTTGTGGCCCTTGTAGCAGGAGATCATCAGGCAGGTGTGACCGTGACGGTTGGCCACCTCCAGGTCCGCGTGATGCTCCACCAGGTAGCGCACGATCTCCAGGTGTCCGTCGAAGCAGGCGGCCCGCAGCGGGGTGGAGTTGGTGAGGGTGGTGCTGTTGACGGAGGCTCCGTGCTCCAGGAGCGTCTTCACCACCGGCAGGTGCCCCGCGGCGGAGGCGGCCCACAGCGGCGGAGCGCCTTCTATCGTCTCCCCGTCGAAGCTGACGGCGCCCCCGAGCTCCACGCCGGCCCTGCAGTGCTCCAGCAGGTACTCCACCACCTGCAGGTGTCCGTAGCGCGAGGCGATGAGCAGCGGCGTGCCTCCCTGCGTCTTCTCCTCCGCCAGCGCCTCCAGCTCCTGCGGACTTTTGTCGCTCAGCAACTTCTGGATGAGTTTCAGTTTTCCGTCTCTCGCCGCGTTAAACACCGCAGTGCTGATATCCATCGCGTCGCCGCGGGGCGTCTTCAAAGTGTCCGTTAAAGCGCGTCTGTGTTCGCGGGCGTCAGAAGCGCGCGTCGCTTCTTATTCAGTGAGGAGCGATCCCCGCTTTGCATTATACTGCCATTTTGAGGCTCTTGTCGAAATGGCGTCGATGTTGTTTGACAGCTCGGTTTACCACCGGTGCGCGGAACTCTGGGTAATGGAGTCCGCGCGTTCTGTCATCACACAGCGCGAGCCGCGCAAAGAACTACATTAACCGCCGGGCGTTGCAAGTGTCGGGCAAACTCGTCGCGCTAAGGTTTGTGGGAAATGTAGTATATAAACATAGAGACTGTTCGTGTGAGCAGGCGTTGCGACGAATTCACGGAACTACATTGCCCGTCATGCATTACGCGAAACTCGAGCAGCGCGACGTAAACAACACGGAATGTATGTCCAACTCGTCTGGCATGTGTGAAGTCACTGTAGCATGAACGTGTTTGTATGCGTATGAGATATATTTAAATGTTTTTCGAAATATGTCCGTTTCGAATTTACTAGTGTTTACACAAACAACTAAGTAAAGATTCTTGTTTAATTATTTTTGACATGTCATGATTAAATTTTAATATAAAAATATTAACCAGCAAAAGTTATTGCACACAAGTATAAAGTTAAGTGCCAAATTCATGTTAAAACCATGATTCGAAGATGTTTTCATTACCCTGCTTTATTAGACATTGAGTGCTTTAATGATTCAATGGAAATGCAAACACTTGTCTTGTTTTACAGCCATTAACTCACTACAACTTAATATTTACTTTAGTATGATCAATTTATTACAAAGAATACAGTGGTGCCTTCATCTATTATAAAATGTCACACACACAACTCTGTATATCTATCTTTGTGAGGACTTTCATTGACACAATACACTCTCGAGCTCCTGACCCTAAACAGGCTTTTAAAGTGCTCTTAGAAAGTGAGGACCAGCCGAAATATCCTGACTTTACAAGACTGTCCTCACACTGATGATCTAAAACACACAAAAATATGGCCCTCATGAGGATAGCTGTACAAGTGCACACACACAAACACAAACACACTCTCTCTCTCTCTCTCTCTCTCTCTCTCTCTCACACACACACTCACACGCACTCTTTCTTTCTCTCTCTCTCTCTTTCTCTCTCTCACACACACACACACACACACTCTCTCGTGTTGCAGTGCCCTGTGCTGAGAGGCAGACTGGGTTTTGTTGTTGGTCTTTTGTTCAGTTTCACAACAAAATCACAAGTCTTCCACGCAGCAGGGCAGGGCGAGATGATCCGGGATCAGTTTTCAGCCCTGTGTCTCTGACGAGTGTTGATCTGAATCAGGTGCAGGATCAGGATTGAGAACCGCTTCTCCACAGCAGAATCTTTCATTTTCTTCCCAGTTCCTCATGCCTCTTTCCAGGTTTGTTTTCCACGGAAGCTGTAAAATGTAATTGTTACAAAATATAGACATATCTCACTATAATAACACATCTGTAATATTGCTGTGGCTAGGATGTTATAGGATGTTTAGGAGTTATTCATGGTATGTTGAAAACAATTTGTTACTGCTTTTACACTTTTAAATTTCCTTTTAATGACTGAATTTCCTTTTTAATTCCGTCCGGCCCGAGACTAGAACCCACAACCCTTCGATTGGGAGTCCAACCCTCTAACCATTAGGCCACGACTTCCCCGTGTAGCCTTCAGTGACGTGTAGCCATCAGTGCAGGAAGAGGAAAGATGGAGTGAATCAAATACCATAGACAGTAAAAGAAATGGACACAGCGACCCCATTGGAACTCAACTGAGACAATTGAAGCCCATTTTTAGCGTTTTTTAGCACTTCCGTTTCTGACGCGCAGACTCAAACGAAGCTTGATGACGTCAGCAACCTGTCTGACAGATGTAAATCTTCTAGTAGCTGTGTGTGCAAACTGCCATCGTTAATCTTTCAGAGATGGTGAGCTTGAGCGGGGAGTTCTTTGGCGTGAGTCAAACGTGAGTCAAAATGGACAAACGGAGTCTTTAAACGCCTCAGATGTAAAGTTATTCGCTGTCAAAGTGACGCCAAAATGAATGGGAGTCAATGGGAATGCTAACGCAAGTGAAGTTCTGCTACAAGATGGCAGCACGCAGCCGACTTCAACTTCCGGTCGACATCCTTGCCGCCTGTCAAATACACAGTCGCTCATTGTCAGGTGACGTTACACTCGTGGAACACGAAATGCATTATGGGTATAGCCGCCATTTGTAAGGTATCAATGCTAGCGTGTTCAATTGGGAGGATTGTGTTGGTCTTAAATGTGGTAAAATGGTACGTTCTTGTTGTGTGATAGGCTGCATATCTAGTCTCATGACAGAACGGGTCACGAAGCTCAGATGCTGAAATTAATGCAAGCGTCATGCGCTTCAGTCTATGTAGTAAACAAACCCGCCCGTCTCTGCCATTCATTCACCTAGAGACGCGCAGAACACAGATTCATATTTCAAACAACTTTGGCGGCTTAACATTTACAGATACTGGTCCATACGGACATTTGATCTGATTAATTAATGCTAACTTTGACAAATTCAATGACTGTCCATATTAAAATGTAAGTTTCATTTTCATGACTGGATTTCGAGGTTCCGTCCTCGTTTTCTGCTTCACGGAAATCATAGCGCTGAACCGGGTTTGAACGGGACCTCCGTAATACCGGTACTTAAAGAAACCTTGTACCGTCACATTTACATTTTTTAGTACCGACTTGGTACCGATGTACCGGGTCTTTTGACAACACTATACCATAAACAAGATAATTTACAATGTCTAAGTATGAGGATGAAGGTAGCAATGTGGGGTCAGAACTCCAACTTAATGCAGTCAGCTCATATGGATCTATGTTATGAATGGATGACAATTTCTCCATATAACTGTCCCTTCTTTATTGAATTTATCTCGGTATGGCCTTTTCTCAATCTTCTTTTGCTTCTCCAGGTTTGCGAGTTATATTTACTTATTATCTAGATAGTTATCTAAGTAGTTATATTAGTTATTTATTCTATTATTTACTTCTATTCTTGTAATCGTGGTTGTTTCAGTCAATAGCGATACCTCAAAAATGGCGCCGCGGTGACGTCACACACAACAAAATCACGTGTCTGACAAAGAGCGATTGTATCCATATAAGAAACCATTTAAACCGATATAATGACGCTCACAAACGCCTCAACCGAACAACCAGAAGAACCGTCGTGCGCGGCTCTTATGATGATGATGATGATGATCTTACTCACCTTCGTCTTCGGATCAACAGGTGAAGCTGGCGGCTCAAGTCGCGCGCGCACGAGCATCAGCACCGGAGAGATGACGGAGTCTGGAGGAAGAATGAAATCGCGAGTGTTTATAAGAGAGAGAACAGAGCATCACCGTGACGAACCCCAGCAGCAGCCAATGAAAGCTCTTCATCTTCATCTTCATCTTCATCCTCTCACACAACGCATTACAAACATGTCATCATACATGATATTATCGAGCAATGACTCTAGTGACACGTACAGAAGTTTTATTTAGAATTGTCTATTTGATGGGTGACATTTTTTATTTTGTCACAAAATAGTAAATTCCTCTTCCTGTCATCCTGATTCAACTTACTGTGTGTTTCGGCCAAATCAATATTCACTCTCTTGAACTGTATTTTCTCTGAGGTATAGATGCTGTTATGTGTGAAACTGATTTGTTCTTTTGATTTGATCTCATGTGATTGTCCTGCTGTCTCTGAGTTCTGATGAATAAATAATATGAAAATCAGTCACTGAATCAGAATTATTTTCCTGCAGAGACATGACAACAACAATACAGCCAAACAGCAGAAAACAGTGCTATTGGGGGCTAACAGCAATTGGGAAGGGGGATGTGGGGTGCAAATAGACAAATTCATTATTAATCTCACATGAATTTATCCATTTAAAAAATATATTTACCATTTCTGTTTCTATATTAATAAGCAACAACTGTACATTGAGAACATCTTATAGGATATTATAGTGAGAGAGTTATGACAGACGCATTGATTATCAATAGACACATATTATTCATTCACTGACAGTAATTCATCATTCATGAATAATAATCTGACTGAATGGGCAGAAGTGAAAAATGAGAAGAACAACTTTATTAGCAATCATCGTATCTGTAGTAATTAAATCAGCAGGCCTGTATAGTTGAAGATGTTTGAGGAGACTCATATGAGCGCTGAGATGAAGATCAGAGGTTTTTACCAGTTTAATCTCAGTTACACACAGGATAGGATTGAGTCCTTAAACGTGCACCAGTTTCACCCGCTGGACCAGAAGAAATCCCCAAAATAATCAATCAATCACCTTTATTTATATAGTGCTTTAAACAAAATACATTGCGCCAAAGCACTGAACAACATTAATTAGGAAAACAGTGTGTCAATAATGCAAAATGATAGTTAAAGGCAGTTCATCATTGAATTCAGTGATGTCATCTCTGTTCAGTTGAAATAGTGTCTGTTTTTATTTGCAATCAAGTCAACGATATCGCTGTAGATTAAGTGACCCCAACTAAGCAAGCCAGAGGCGACAGCGACAAGGAACCGAAACTCCATCGGTGACAGAATGGAGAAAAAAACCTTGGGAGAAACCAGGCTCAGTTGGGGTCAGTTCTCCTCTGACCAGACGAAACCAGTAGTTCAATTCCAGACTGCAGCAAAGTCAGATTGTGCAGAAGAATCATCTGTTTCCTGTGGTCTTGTCCTGGTGGTCCTCTGAGACAAGGTCTTTACAGGGGATCTGTATCTGGGCTCTAGTTGTCCTGGTCTCCGCTGTCTTTCAGGGCAGTAGAGATCCTTTCTAGGTGCTGATCCACCATCTGGTCTGGATACGTACTGGATCCGGGCGACTGCAGTGACCCTCTGATCTGGACACAGACTGGATCTGGTGGCCACGGTGACCTCGGAACAAGAGAGAAACAGACTAATATTAGCGTAGATGCCATTCTTCTAATGATGTAGAAAGTACGGTGTTATGTGAAGTGTTCCCGGTTCCAGTTTACCTAATTAATGCAGCCTAAAAATCCTTTAACGGATTTGGATATTAAAAGCATATTAGTATGTTATGTGTAAGTCAGGTTAAAGAGATGGGTCTTCAATCTAGATTTAAACTGCAAGAGTGTGTCTGCCTCCCGAACAATGTTAGGTAGGTTATTCCAGAGTTTAGGCGCCAAATAGGAAAAGGATCTGCCGCCCGCAGTTGATTTTGATATTCTAGGTATTATCAAATTGCCTTTTGAGAACATAGTGGATGTAGAGGAGTATAATGTAAAAGGAGCTCATTCAAATACTGAGGTGCTAAACCATTCAGGGCTTTATAAGTAATAAGCAATATTTTAAAATATATACGATGTTTGATAGGGAGCCAGTGCAGTGTGGACAGGACCGGGCTAATATGGTCATACTTCCTGGTTCTAGTAAGAACTCTTGCTGCTGCATTTTGGACTAGCTGTAGTTTGTTTACCAAGCGTGCAGAACAACCACCCAATAAAGCATTACAATAGTCTAACCTTGAAGTCATAAATGCATGGATTAACATTTCTGCATTTGACATTGAGAGCATAGGCCGTAATTTAGATATATTTTTGAGATGGAAAAATGCAGTTTTACAAATGCTAGAAACGTGGCTTTCTAAGGAAAGATTGCGATCAAGTAGCACACCTAGGTTCCTAACTGATGACGAAGAATTGACAAAGCAACCATCAAGTCTTAGACAGTGTTCTAGGTTATTACAAGTAGAGTTTTTAGTTCCTATAATTAACACCTCTGTTTTTCAGAATTTAGCAGTAAGAAATTACTCGTCATCCAATTTTTTATATCGACTATGCATTCCATTAGTTTTTCAAATTGGTGTGTTTCACCGGGCTGCGAGGAAATATAGAGCTGCAGACGATCAGAGACTCCTGAACACCAGACTGGGAGAAAAACATAGAAGTTGCGTCCAGTTTAATGAGCTGCATGTGAATCAAATGTTTAATTATTCCAGTCACAGTTTGTTGAATTTCATCACATCATAATAAAACAACAGGAAACCTTGAAATTACTGTAAAAGAAAGACTCATAACGGATCGACATGGATGTTCAGAAGCTCAATGATCGGGTAACATTTCAACTCTAAATCATATACTTAATAAATGTGTTCATGACTGTGATCAGAATGAATTTCTAAACATTACAGGCATTAATTGCCATGAATATAATGTCACAGTAAAGTGTTTTCTTGAACTGAACTGTGTCCTGCACATGTTTTTGGCAGGTTTGATGAGACTGAACCTGTCTCTAATCACAGGAGCATTGTGGGAATCACAGATGATGCCGGACGCTCATGAATGTTAATCGATCTGACGCTGATTGTGAGATTCTGTGCTCATTGTTCGCTGTGTGACTGTGAATCATTATGGGCTGCAAATAAAAAAACTGAAAAAGTCACACACATTTACTCTGCTGAATAAACCAGAATATATCTTAGATTCTGTTGTTTTAATATACCACTAATAATTATGAATACTACAGAAACACACATTATGCCTTAATTTTTTGTTTTTTGTTTTTCCACAACACTCCATGGATGTCCGTAACAAAAAAATTCTGCATCTTTTGTCATGTTGAAAAGGAGGTGTTTTCTCAGAGTTTGAGGATGGACAGCTCACACAAGGACACAGATTACTGTAATGAAAGAAACTCGTTTTCTGATTAAAGTGTGTATTGAAGCACATTCAGAGCCTTGGTCACTAGCAAGGTACCCTCAAAAAGGAGCAATCCAACTACCTTCAAACTGAGGAACTTGTTTTTTGCTCATTTTCCACTGTATGAAATCAATATATTTTTAGCTCTTTTGTTCTTTTGTTCAGTAGTTTTTTTCTAAAAGGCTTGATTTAGCTTTCCATGGCACCAAACACTCGTCATTCAGTCAACACACATCAACTCCAAACCAATAAACAACAAACACTCCACTGACTACAAGCCTCCCGTCATTCACACCACAGTGCAAACAAAGTAGGGGTTGCACCGACTCATCGACTAATTAAGAAGGCGCAACAGTATAATCAATCTTTGAAGGACATCCACATTTACGCACCATTTCCAAACAGTTAAAATGACAAATAAATGTATACTCCGAAAGGTCCACAAGACATGTGTGATTATGTAACTGGATGCTCGAAATTGAACGGGAGAACGCACATTCTAAACAGTTTATTGTACAGGTAAGTTAATCGCTGTTCGAATCTAGTGCTGCACTGTAACACACACACACACACATACACACACACACACACATACACAGACAGCAGCTCGTGTGTCGTGCAGATCACTCACGCGGAGATGTACTGTCAATGCTGTTCTGTAATTTATCAACAAAATAGCTTGGAAACTGAAAAGGGTTAGTAATAACAAAATCCCACAGCGTCACTACTACAGGAGAGATGCTGCCATGTAGAATTAATTCACACACACAATCTCTCTCACTAATGCATTCATATGAATGTAATCTGTACTGTGCTATTCATCTGTATCTGATTTAGAACGAGCTATAGAATCTGTGAGAAATAAAACGACCCAAAGGCGAATTAACTGATTAAAATGAACTGTTATAGGAGCAATAGCCGTGTCGCAGGGCTGTGTCATATGCATTAGGTGTTTTTCACAGCTCCAGACTTATTTGTTCATTAATGACATCATCAGTGACTAGTCGACTTCGTCTCGACTTTCTTCAAAAATTTCATTAAAAAAATCAGTAGTCATTCAACTCCTAAAACAAAGAGCTGTGGGGCAGCTGTGGCCTAATGGTTAGAGAGCTGGACTAGTTAACAGAAGGTCGCTGGTTTGGGTGGGGGATGAACAGCGCTCTCTTCCAGTCTTTCGGCAGGACGCATTGCTCTGGCCTGGGCTCTGGCTCTCCTCAGTTTGCGGAGGAAGTAGAGACGCTGTTGTGATTTCTTGGCCAGTGCTTCTGTGTTTTCAGTCCAGGAGAGGTCTTCTGTGATGTGCACACCCAGGAACTTGGTGCTGCTCACTCTCTCCACAGTCGCACCGTTGATGGTCAGAGGAATGTGCTGAGTGTGTGCTCTCCTGAAGTCAACAACAATCTCCTTCATCTTCTCCACATTCAGAGAGAGATTGTTGTCACTGCATCACTTGGCCAGGCGGCTCACCTCACTCCTGTAGTTTGTCTCATCTCTGTTGCTAATGAGACCCACCACAGTCGTGTCATCCGCAAACTTAATGAAGAGGTTGGAGCTGTGTGACGGTGTGCAGTCATGGGTCAGCAGAGTGAAGAGGAGGGGGCTCAGCACACATCCTTGGGGGGCCCCAGTGTTCAGTGTGATGGTGCTGGATGTGTTGCTGAAGACCCGTACTGCCTGAGGTCTTCCAGTCAGAAAGTCCAACAGCCAGTTGCACAGCGAAGTGTTGAGCCCCAGCTGGATCAGTTTGTAAATGAGCTGTTGAGGGATGATTGTGTTGAATGCTGAACTGAAGTCTATGAAGGGTAGGCTAGTGGAGGGTAGTGGAAATGGCATCATCGGTCGAGCGGTTGGACCGGTATGCAAACTGGAAGTGGTCCAGCGAGGGGGGGGGGTGACTTGACATGGTGCTTGACCAGCCGTTCACAGCACTTCATGGGAAAAGGAGTAAGCGCAACTGGACAGTAGTCAATGAAGCAGGATAGAGACGGCTTCTCCAGGAATGGAATGATGGTAGCTTTGAAGCATGTGGAAACAACAGACTAAGCGAGATATTGAAAATGTCTGTGAAGTGAAAGTCATGACATTTGCCAAGTATGGTAACCCATACTCGGAATTGGTGCTCTGCATTTAACCCATCCAAGTGCACATACACAGCAGTGGGAAGTGAACACACCGTGAAGCTATATATCCAGTCAGTCTATTGTTCGTTATCTGGCTCGGCTCGGTGTTCATCTTCACAGCAGTTCAGTCAGTCACTGTTTGAGTAAATGAATTCCGGGATATTGGTTTGTTTGTACTCAGAGGGAGTGTCAGCCACATTAAAAAAGTTAACAGCTTAAGTCATTTGTGGATTAATGCATATTAGAGACGCAAACTGTTTAAAACGCTTCAGTTCGATTTGGTGAACTGGTTCAAAAAGATCCGGTTACATCAAATGATTCGTTTGAACCGGATATCACAAACTGCTGTTTTGAACTCTCTCACAACAGACACGGAAGAGAAGACAATGCTGAATAAAGTCATAGTTTTTGCTATTTTTGGACCAAAATGTATCTTTCTGGACATGGACAGTAGACCGTACACACAGCTTCAATGGAGGGACTGAGAGCTCCCTGACTAAATCTAAAATATCTTAAACTGTGTTCCGAAGATGGACAGAGGTCTCACGGGTTTGGAACGACATGAGGGTGAGTTATTAATGACATAATTTTCCTTTTTGGGTGAACTAACCCTTTAATATGAAAATGTCCTGTTGGTGATAGGGGAACAATTGTAGTATACGCTCTAATGGGTCGTGATGGTGCTCAAACTACAGCCAGACCAGCACAGATCCTACTAAATCACAAAAGAAGATGGAGTGTGTGTTTGTGTGTGTGAGAGAGAGAGAGACAGGAGAGAGTGTTTGTGAGAGAGGGAGAGAGAGAGAGAGAGAATCTGTGTGTGTGTGTGTGTGTGTGGGTGTGAGAGAGAGAGAGAGTGTGTGTTTGTGTGCGTGTGTGTGTGTGTTTGTGTGAGAGAGAGAGTATGTGTGTGTGTGTGAGAGAGAGACGAGAGAGAGAGAGAGAGAGAGAGAGAGAGAGAGAGAGAGAGACAGTTAACCATCTTCTGAGAAATTAATAAATAAATAAATCTCTGTGTTCTCTGTTTGCTCTTTTTCAGTCAGAGGAACAACCCTTTCAACCAAACAGTCACAGACTCTTTTCAAATACCTGGTTTTGGAAATAAACTACAACAGGTTAAACTAGAGGCACATGGGAATACTAAAAGAAAAGAAAAAAAGATAAATCATTCAGATTTAACTGAAGTTCAACAGTCAAAACAGTCAAACTCCAGTTCAATTAAACAAGAAGACAAGCAGCTTTGTGTTAGGGTAATATCACGGTGCTGGTTTGGGTCCGAAGAGTAACACCTGTGTTTGGAGCAGGCCTCGAGCCTAGTGTTCCAGAAGCATTCATTTTGGGCTGAAGTAACCCTAACCCTAAAACAAAGAGTATCTATTTTTCAATCTATGACTTGATACATGATGAAACCTGGAGTACATTTGGGAGACAAAAATGTATACTTTGTTGTAAATTGTTTACTTATATTACAATTCTTTATTCACAAATGTAAAGTTTTGACCACAGTTTGATGTCTTTCAAAAGGAGCAAGCAATGTATACAGAGGTCTTCCGAGATTTTATGAAAATTATGAGTAGTGATTAGGCCAAGAAATTTGATTTGTTTATTAAGTGTGAATTTGTTTGAACCCCTACATTGTTTCTCTGTCATATTATAATAAATATGAATATCTCAGTCAGTGAGGACTTGGTCTATATTATTGGTTAATGTTGAAACGCAAAGTAATTTTAAAAATGTGCAAATGTGATGACGTCAGGCCAGCAGGCGGCGCTGCGGCGTGACGTCACATGAGCAGATACGCAGAAGGAGAAGAAGTGTGAGGGGCGCGTTAGCAGAGCCAGCGCTAATAATGAAGAAATAACATAACGTGCGCGGAATAATCAGAACGATCACGCCGCATCGTGGAAGATATCGCGCTTCTGCAGTGGCGTTTGGACCGCAGGCTGAGAACTAAGACGGAATCATGGCAAACGACGAGACGCTGCGCTCGCTGATGTTCACGCTCAGTTACGTGCTGATGAAGCGGCGGCGTGACGTCACCAGCGCAGACGCGCAGCGCAGACGCGAGGTTGAGCGGCGCGTCGCGCACAGACGGTATTTCCAACAGAGACACAAGAGGATGATCATGGTGAGCGAATATTCAATTCTTCAATAAAGTAAAAAGAGGCTTAAAAATCATGGTGAAGTTAAGAAAACAGCTTCCTCAGTTTGACCCAACACGTTCAACACAGAAGAGCGTTGCAAGTAGCATACATCCAAACAACGTGCAATTTAGTCATTTTTTTATTTTGTATATTAATTACCATTTGTATATATGTATTTAATATAATGTATTTATGTATGTTTTTTTAATTGTAAAACAATTAAAATGAACAATTTTCGTAAAGGAAGTTGTAAAAGTAGACCGCTACAGACCTCTTTTCCTCGCTTTTAAATGGTTTATAAATGCGTGCGCGTTATACATGCATTTCGAATTAGCGGCAATTGGCAATCCGGCGTCAATTGCTTGAATGGACAAAAAAAATAAATAAATAAAAATAAAAACTGATATTAAATACAGACCTTTTATTAACATAACGAATAAAACCCATACTCAGAATTCGTGCTCTGCGTTTAACCCACCCAGAGTGCTCGCACACATGGAGCAGTGGGCATCAGTGAGCTCCTCAGTCAGGGTATTGAAGGAGGAGAGAGCGCTGTACATTCACACCCCACCTACAATTCCTGCCGGCCCGAGACTCGAACTCACATGGATTGCAAGCCCAACACTCTAACCGTTAGGCCATGACTTCCCCGACAATATTAGAACGTTTTTAAAATGAAAATAAAATAAGCCTAAATAAATTACACAGTTTAAATAAAATAAAATAATATAAATAAGAAACGAATATAAAATAAAAACTTAAGCTTACTAAATAAAAACACTATAAAATGGCATTTATTAACAGTGCTTCCAGAGTATTTTTCTTTTGGGCTGCGGCTCGACGTCGCTTCCTCCTCATTCTGTTCTCCTCATCTTCTCTCACGGGATTCCTACCGAGGATGACCGTTTCTTGGTCTCTGCAACAATCAGATCGTAAACACTCCGGTAGCGCGGGGAATCATATTTATTTTAAGGGGGTCACGCACCGGACGAGAAGCGCAGCGCCACGTCTTTAAAATCCGATCACATTATTCTCTACGAGTGTAAGCACACCGACGGCGTCCAGCTCTGACTCAGGGCGCTGTCCAAATTCCTGCCGCAACACAGAGCGCCATCTGCATAGTTTTATGTTAAATTAGCTGGAAATGGAAATGAGCTCGTTCGTATAGAATGTGCGTGTCCGGTGTGCGATACCTTGAGATGTACAGGCGCATAAATGCCAATTTATAGTGTTTTTATTTAGTAACCTCAACGATATCGCTGTAGATGAAGTGACCCCAACTAAGCAAGCCAGAGGCGACAGCGGCAAGGAACCGAAACTCCATCGGTGACAGAATGGAGAAAAAAACCTTGGGAGAAACCAGGCTCAGTTGGGGTCAGTTCTCCTCTGACCAGACGAAACCAGTAGTTCAATTCCAGACTGCAGCAAAGTCAGATTGTGCAGAAGAATCATCTGTTTCCTGTGGTCTTGTCCTGGTGCTCCTCTGAGACAAGGTCTTTACAGGGGATCTGTATCTGGGCTCTAGTTGTCCTGGTCTCCGCTGTCTTTCAGGGATGTAGAGGTCCTTTCTAGGTGCTGATCCACCATCTGGTCTGGATACGTACTGGATCCGGGCGACTGCAGTGACCCTCTGATCTGGACACAGACTGGATCTGGTGGCCACGGTGACCTCGGAACAAGAGAGAAACAGACTAATATTAGCGTAGATGCCATTCTTCTAATGATGTAGCAAGTACATCGGGTGTTATGTGAAGTGTTCCCGGTTCCGGTTTACCTAATTAATGCAGCCTAAAAATCCTTTAACGGATTTGGATATTAAAAGCATATTAGTATGTTATGTGTAAGTCAGGTTAAAGAGATGGGTCTTTAATCTAGATTTAAACTGCAAGAGTGTGTCTGCCTCCCGAACAATGTTAGGTAGGTTATTCCAGAGTTTAGGCGCCAAATAGGAAAAGGATCTGCCGCCCGCAGTTGATTTTGATATTCTAGGTATTATCAAATTGCCTGAGTTTTGAGAACGTAGCGGACGTAGAGGAGTATAATGTAAAAGGAGCTCATTCAAATACTGAGGTGCTAAACCATTCAGGGCTTTATAAGTAATAAGCAATATTTTAAAATCTATACGATGTTTGATAGGGAGCCAGTGCAGTGTGGACAGGACCGGGCTAATATGGTCATACTTCCTGGTTCTAGTAAGAACTCTTGCTGCTGCATTTTGGACTAGCTGTAGTTTGTTTACTAAGCGTGCAGAACAACCACCCAATAAAGCATTACAGTAGTCTAACCTTGAAGTCATAAATGCATGGATTAACATTTCTGCATTTGACATTGAGAGCATAGGCCGTAATTTAGATATATTCTTGAGATGGAAAAATGCAGTTTTACAAATGCTAGAAACGTGGCTTTCTAAGGAAAGATTGCGATCAAGTAGCACACCTAGGTTCCTAACTGATGACGAAGAATTGACAGAGCAACCATCAAGTCTTAGACAGTGTTCTAGGTTATTACAAGTAGAGTTTTTAGGCCCTATGATTAACACCTCTGTTTTTTCTGAATTTAGCAGTAAGAAATTACTCGTCATCCAGTTTTTATATCGACTATGCATTCCATTAGTTTTTCAAATTGGTGTGTTTCACCGGGCCGCGAAGAAATATAGAGCTAAATATTATCAGCATAACAGTGAAAGCTAACACCATGTTTCCTGATGATATCTCCCAAGGGTAACATATAAAGCGTGAAGAGTAGCGGCCCTAGTACTGAGCCTTGAGGTACTCCATACTGCACTTGTGATCGATATGATACATCTTCATTCACTGCTACGAACTGATGGCGGTCATATAAGTACGATTTAAACCATGCTAATGCACTTCCACTGATGCCAACAAAGTGTTCAAGTCTATGCAAAAGAATGTTGTGGTCAATTGTGTCAAACGCAGCAATAAGATCCAATAAAACTAATAGAGAGATACACCCACGATCAGATGATAAGAGCAGATCATTTGTAACTCTAAGGAGAGCAGTCTCAGTACTATGATACGGTCTAAATCCTGACTATGTTTCTTATTTGTTTGGGTCCACAGCTTGCCGATTTCAGTTTTTTTTTTCAGCCTATACATGGTGGTAATTTTATTTGTTATTTTAATAAAAGGTCTGTATTTAATATCAGTGATCTTTTTTTTTGTCCATTCAAGCAATTGATGCCAGATTGCCAATTGCTGCTTATTCGAAGTGAATGTATAACGCGCACGCATTTTTAAGCTATTTAAAAGTCAGGACTGTCCTTGTAACAGACACCATATTGTACGCTACTGATTCAGGAAACAGTCCTTGTCCTCCATAAAATGTGCTGCACACATCTGAATATTTGGGTTGAACTGTTCTGGAACAGTGTCATAAATACAACTTAACCTCTGATTTCTAGTTGTGTCCTTTTTTTGAAGACCAAAGTAGTTTTGCTTTCAAAACGAAATGCACAGCGTCTACACGACATGATGCCAGCAGCAACAGAGAGAATAAAAGTTGCACCTTCTTTCTTTGTGTGAACATTTGGGCGTCGTTATGCAGCTCTTCCCACATCGTGACGTGTTTAAATGAAGAGGCGTTTTAGGAGGGCCTGGTTAACTATTAACTTTTATAAAGAATATATTATTGAATTTGGGTTTTTGCAACTGTACAGATCTTCTTTATGCACCAAGAACTTGTAACACTCCAAAGAGGAAGAAAAAAATGTAATTGCATCATATGACCCCTTTAAAGAACAAAGCATTAACACATGTTAGACTGCACCCCATAAACATAATCAAGTCTAGAAAAAAAAGTCAACCACCCCTTTAATATCGTTTACATTTATTTTTAATAAAATACTTCATTACTCATGTCTGCTAAAATTCTATGACCTTTTAATACTTAATATAATCTGAATACGAGACGTTCTGTACACTCCTGAACTGTGCATGTGGCTCTAACTGAGCTGTCTTCCTCTCGCAGATGATGATCGCTCAGACGTCTCGTCCGGTCAGCGGCCCGCCGGCGCGCCCCACACGGGTCTGGAGCAGCATCGAGAGCACCGATTGGTGGGAGCGTGTGGTCATGCGGGAGTTCCAGCCCTCTGATTGGCTGGAGAAGTTCCGCATGACTAAAGAGACGTTCTTCCTGCTGTGTGGGAAGCTGAAGCCGCGTCTGAGCCGTCAGGACACTCGTCTGCGTCCGGCGCTGCCGCTGGAGAAGCGTGTGGCCGTGGCTCTGTGGCGTCTGGCCTCTAACGTGGAGTACCGCACCATCAGCGCTCTGTTCGGCGTGGGACGCTCCACCGTCTGCAAGTGTGTGAGAGACGTGTGTCACGCCATCGTGCTTCTGCTGCGACCGCTGTACCTGCGACCCCCGAGCGAGCAGGAGCTGGAGGACGCCGCCAGACTCTTCTCCACCCGCTGGGGCTTCCCTCACTGCGTGGGAGCGGTCGGCAGCCTCCACGTGCCCATCATCGCACCGTCCAGCAACACCAACAGCTACTGGAACAGCCGCGGCTGGCTGTCGGTGGTCACGCAGGGCGCGGTGAACGGTCTGGGGCAGTTCTGGGACGTGTGCGCTGGGTTCCCGGGCAGCACCGAGCACTCGGCCATCCTGCAGAACTCCACGCTGTGGGCGCGCGGCTGCGACGGCTTCCTGCTGCACGAGCCACCGCTGGACTTCATGGGCCGGCCGCTGGGCTTCCTGATGCTGGGAGACGCCGGATACCCACTGAAGAGCTGGCTGCTGAAGAGCTTCCCCGAGTCCAGCGAGCTCACAGAGAGTCAGAGAGTGTTTAACCGGCGTCTGGAGCGGGCGCGGGGCGTGGTGGACGAGGCCTTCCTGCGGCTCCGAGCGCGCTGGCAGTGTCTGCTGAAGAGGAACGACTGCCGCATGGACGTGGTGCCCACCATGATCCTGGCCTGCTGCGTGCTGCACAACGTGTGCGAGGTGCACGGAGACGAGTTCATCGAGCGCTGGGAGGAGGCCGTGAGGACCGAGGAGAGTCCACAGCCCGCAGACGAGGTGTCGCCCGCCACAGACGACCGCGACGGAGAGGAAGTCCGAGCTCTGTTCTGTCAGTACTTCCTGCAGCAGGAGACGCAGCAGCGGACGCTTGGTGTCTGACCGGGATGTGCTGCCACGCTCTGGCTGTTCTTCTCCTCGGTTTTGTGCTGTGTGTTTTCCAGAACTTGATCTGATCTGTTCACTTCAGACACATCTGAATGCAGAACATCACAGTGAGAGTAACGAACTGTACAGAAAGACACCGGGACAGAAGTTTGTTGGCTCAGATCTGCTGTGGGTTAGTTAGTGTAGTGATTGCTGGAGTCTCTTTAATAAATCATACCTGATTCAGATCATCAGCTCATTAGCAGACAGTAGGCTTATTCCAGACGCAAAGCACAGTGAGAGCGATTGGAGAGCAGACGACTCTTTATGCTTTTGAATGGCTCTTGCGGTGCTTTGATGTCACACCCCTGATGTGTCTTGAACAAGACTACGCCAGACTCTCCAGGGACGGTTGGGGACCGGTGAGTTCGTGGATGCTGTTAATTAATGTCATTCTCTACACCTGTGTGAAACTGAACTGATTTATACATCAGCAGCTGAATCAATCACACTGAGACTCAAGTATCCGGAAGAGAAGAGAAAAGATCCTGAAGATACAGATGTTTTTCATCATGAAGACTGTACACCTCTGTACTGTGTCTTCATTCACTGGCCTTCTTTTAGATCATTAAACATAAACAGTAATGTTGCCTCTCATTAGGATCATATTCTTCCTGATGTTTGTATTGAACCAAGTGTCATGTTTTTGTTCAATAAAAGTCACTGGTGTCCTTTGCTGTATCCATTGTTCTTTAAAATATCTTCTTTGTCTTCCAAACTGGACACAGGTTTGAGCGGCGAGTAAACGATCACAGGATGGTCATTTCTGGGTAATGATCAGTTTAACAGTGCTCCTCATAAAATACCATCTGTCTCTGTGAGGGTTTAGAATAATCTGAGGATTATATCTCCTGTTGTCTTGAGATAATATCAGGGAAAACAGGTGTCTTCGGGTCAAGGGTCATTCTAGGTTCTCAAAGATATACTTTAGGACCTGTAGATGAGTGTCATAAGGGTTAGGGTTTTTGATTGAGATTTATACATTTAGTTTTCCATTAGTGTGTGGTTTGTTAGGAGGACAATATTTGTTTGAGATACAACTATTTGAAAATCTGAGGGAGAAAAAAAATCAAAAAATTTAGAAAATCATCTTTAAAGTTGTTCAAATTAAGTTCTTAAGTTTTCTCAAAAGTTTTGATATATTTACGGTAGGAGATTTACAAAATGTCTTCATGGAACATGGAACGCTTGCTGAGGGACATCATTCAGCATCATCACATATCAAGCCAGCAGCACCGAAGCAGTAGCACAGGAATATTTGTAGAAATAGACAACAATACATTGGATGAGTCAGTTATACAGTATTGTTCAAAATAATAGCAGTACAATGTGACTAACCAGAATAATCAAGGTTTTTCGTATATTTTTTTATTGCTACGTGGCAAACAAGTTACCAGTAGGTTCAGTAGATTGTCAGAAAACAAATGAGACCCAGCATTCATGATATGCACGCTCTTAAGGCTGTGCAATTGGGCAATTAGTTGAAAGGGGTGTGTTCAAAAAAATAGCAGTGTGGCATTCAATCACTGAGGTCATCAATTTTGTGAAGAAACAGGTGTAAATCAGGTGGCCCCTATTTAAGGATGAAGCCAACACTTGTTGAACATGCATTTGAAAGCTGAGGAAAATGGGTCGTTCAAGACATTGTTCAGAAGAACAGCGTACTTTGATTAAAAAGTTGATTAGAGAGGGGAAAACCTATAAAGAGGTGCAAAAAATGATTGGCTGTTCAGCTAAAATGATCTCCAATGCCTTAAAATGGAGAGCAAAACCAGAGAGACGTGGAAGAAAACGGAAGACAACCATCAAAATGGATAGAAGAATAACCAGAATGGCAAAGGCTCAGCCAATGATCACCTCCAGGATGATCAAAGACAGTCTGGAGTTACCTGTAAGTACTGTGACAGTTAGAAGACGTCTGTGTGAAGCTAATCTATTTTCAAGAATCCCCCGCAAAGTCCCTCTGTTAAAAAAAAGCCATGTGCAGAAGAGGTTACAATTTGCCAAAGAACACATCAACTGGCCTAAAGAGAAATGGAGGAACATTTTGTGGACTGATGAGAGTAAAATTGTTCTTTTTGGGTCCAAGGGCCACAGGCAGTTTGTGAGACGACCCCCAAACTCTGAATTCAAGCCACAGTACACAGTGAAGACAGTGAAGCATGGAGGTGCAAGCATCATGATATGGGCATGTTTCTCCTACTATGGTGTTGGGCCTATTTATCGCATACCAGGGATCATGGATCAGTTTGCATATGTTAAAATACTTGAAGAGGTCATGTTGCCCTATGCTGAAGAGGACATGCCCTTGAAATGGTTGTTTCAACAAGACAATGACCCAAAACACACTAGTAAACGGGCAAAGTCTTGGTTCCAAACCAACAAAATTAATGTTATGGAGTGGCCAGCCCAATCTCCAGACCTTAATCCAATTGAGAACTTGTGGGGTGATATCAAAAATGCTGTTTCTGAAGCAAAACCAAGAAATGTGAATGAATTGTGGAATGTTGTTAAAGAATCATGAAGTGGAATAACAGCTGAGAGGTGCCACAAGTTGGTTGACTCCATGCCACACAGATGTCAAGCAGTTTTAAAAAACTGTGGTCATACAACTAAATATTAGTTTAGTGATTCACAGGATTGCTAAATCCCAGAAAAAAACAATATTTGTACAAAATAGTTTTGAGTTTGTACAGTCAAAGGTAGACACTGCTATTTTTTTGAACACACCCCTTTCAACTAATTGCCCAATTGCACAGCCTTAAGAGCGTGCATATCATGAATGCTGGGTCTTGTTTGTTTTCTGACAATCTACTGAACCTACTGGTAACTTGTTTGCCACGTAGCAATAAAAAATATACTAAAAACCTTGATTATTCTGGTTAGTCACATTGTACTGCTATTATTTTGAACAATACTGTACATTTTTAATTTTATGCCAAAAATGATTTTGTATTGTTGTCTATTTCTACAAATATTCCTGTGCTACTGACGACTGCTTCTGTGCTGCTGGCTTGATATGTGATGATGCTAACTGTTGTTCCTCAACAAGCGTGTCTCATTACATCCGGATTATCTGCGTCTCTGGAGAGAGAGAGCGAGAGAGAGAGAGAGAGAGAGAAAGAGAGAGAGATGATGATGATGATGAAGACTGACGCTCGCTCACACGCTCCTGTTCAGAGGAAGGTTATCCTCCGGCCGGCAGCATGTTGCATCCGCTCCTGATCTTCATGGTCATCGTCAACATTTCCATGAGCATCATCTTCTGGACCTTCTTGATGTCGGAGGTCTTCTTCAAAGAGGCAGAGACAGAGGAAGTGTCTCCGGCGTAGAGTCATGTAGATCTTTCTCTTCTGCAGCTACAGAACGCTTTCCCTACATTGTTAAGTTTCCCGTCAGCCTTCTTTTTTTCTTTTGTCCTGTTTGTTCTGTAACAAAAGCATGATTTGGGAATTGTGGAGCACTTATTCATGTACAGGTAAGAGAAAAACAGTCTCACTGTTCAATGTATTACAACATGTAATTATGTATTAACTCTTTACATAAGATATTTCTTGAAGAAACAACTTGCCCAGTAGGAAATGGTGCCTTTTTCTGTCATTTCACTACAGTTCATCAACTTTCAGATCACCAGTCAGCAAATATTCTTCTTCTTAATGGTCTTTTCTCAGAATCTTATATTTTATTATTAAACCTTGAGCACTACTATTCAGAATATTTGAGAGGTTGAAGACCCATTACTACAGTCAGCACTTACTGTATTTCCTCAAATACATGAAGCCTTTTTATATGATGAATGGAGACATTCTACTTTGATCTAATGAAAACATAAATGCATTTCTTTCCATCACACACTAAAATAGTCAAATAGTGTTTGTCACAGAGACACAAATGGGACTTTTCTTGAAGAAGAGTTGCTGGTTATGTTGCTTTATTTCACCTGAGAGAAGAAATGAAATGACTGATGAAGCGTTCTGTTCTGAGACGGTTGTGTGTGATTCAGAGGAGACTGTGATGAGACACACATGAAGGAGCAGATCTGGGGTCCGGGGGGGCTTGTAAGCAGGGCAGTATGGGATCTGAGCTGAAGGCTTATTAGATAAACAGTTGGATTAGTTTTGGAGATGCATATGACAGCGTTTTCAAGTGCGATCAGTGGATAATAGCAGTACAGGCGTCTCTGAGAGACACAACACCGCTGCATGACAGAACACCAGCATGTTGCACTGGCTCCTGATCTTGATCATCGTGTTCAACACCTCCATCACAATCGTGGAGTGGACGTTTCTCTTATATGAGCTGATGAGGTTAAATTCAGAAAACCCAGATGAAGTGTGCTCGGAGTAGACAGAGCGGCACGGCTCGGGAGCATGAGGAGTTTAGTCTCACATCATGTTCACAAAGAAAATAAGTGTTACGGTAAGAATTGCGTTAAAGTTTCTATAGCTCTCTGTAGAGTCTGTGGTGTGAAGTGCTCCTGTGGACGTGTGACGCTGGTGGGGCTTCTTCCTGCCCATTATTCTCTCCTGTGCTGGATGAGATGGGAATTTCTGGATTTCTGGTTCTCCTAATCTGGGGAATGTTGGATCTGCTGGAACACAAGCTTTGATGAATCTTCTCCTTGTTCTCTGCGGCTCAATCGTTCCCCTGTAATCCAGGCAGATATAAACTTTGAAAACCTAGTGTAAATGGGCGGTCCTGTCCTGATGAAGCTCGTTCACGTCACAGATATTGACATGTAGTCCACGTTTCCATGTTCTTCTGATGGTCTGTACCTCCCTGTTTGTGTGTTTTGTGACGGTTGTTTATGAGTCCATTAAACTGCCCGCTGTTCTTCAGAAAGATCCTCCTCTGCTCAGCTGAGCTCTTCACAACACTGAGCGTATGATATTAGAGATCCGTCCTCAGAGGATGACTGATGGAGGGTTGTGTCTTCTAATATAAGCAGTGTGTGTTCTGCTCCTTCACACAAACTGAATGGTTTTCATCGTCTCTCCTCAGACTGGGTGTTTGGCCCTAAAACTGAAGCTGGTGATTCTGAGCGCTGTGAAGAGGAGAGGGTTCGGATGGAGGAAGAACGAGCCGGTCTGCTGCCGGGATCCAACATCACCGAGCCCCGTCATCATCACAGGATCCAGCCTTCATTACATCTCTAAACTATGAGTCTACATACAGGAGAGTCGGTGCCAGCTGTCATTACTCTGGCTTTTATGTTTTCAATTTGTCTTTAGCATGTTTTTATCAGACCAGATGCTCTTTTAGCTGCTGTAGAGAAGCAAAGTGCAGATAACAGTCTTTCAGCATGAAAAGAGGGCGTGGTCATGTGATCGCTGTGATGTCATCAACGTAACCACTGTGTTCTGTGATGCCAATAAAATAAATTCTGGGATAGTTCATATTTTGGCACTGTATATAAATAAACAAGAAGGCATAGATGATGCAAATGAAAAATAGAAATAAAGCCTCTCCTCATTATGGAACCAACAGATTCTTGTGTCTGATTCATCTTCATGAGCTACGAGATTATTCTAAAGCCTGTCTGAGTCAATGAGGACAGAAACATGTGAGATGTTCTGCTCTAAAACACCGCAGCAGAATCTCATGAAGCTGTCCAGAGCTTAAAAATCAGAAGAAAGAAATGCATCATGCTAAATCATGGTGACAATTAACTATTTTTTATTGTGTACTGTTTTAATTGAGCTGCTGTTATTAGACCATTTTATTAGGTTTTACAATGCTAGAATATAACTCATGAGGTTTATTATTAATAAAGTTAAATTCTGTGTACCTTTTCTCCCACTCAGTTTATGATTAACCCTAACCATAACCAGTCTGTAAGCCGTGCTAAAGCTGGATAATATCTGCTGATAAAGCCTGTGACCTTGAGCGTCTCAGCCAATCACAGCGGCTCACATGCGTACATCAACACCTCCATCTTTTATTCTTCATTCACTGCTGGAGCTTCAGAGGAAGGCGACAATGTGATCATATAACACTGTGATTCCGCTGGACGGATGACATCTGACCTTCATCACGGCCTGTGAACAAACTCTCACCTGGACGTATGTATTAGCTTACAAGTCTATAATTGACATGATAAAAGTTCATTATAATGTGAGCTCACTGAAATACTGTGTGTAAGGAAACTATTGAGATATTATGAGAAATCAACCAATCTGTTCTGTGATCAGCTCATTGATCATTGAAGAGCAGGGTCAGGTTAGGGTCAGTTGTTCTTGTATTGGTGTTAACGTGAGGATGTGTTCTGGATAAGAGTGTGATGGCCGGGAGTGAGCCTCCTCTGCTGCCCCCATCTGGTGAGGAGGAGGTGTTCTTCAAGAATTACATCCCACCTGCTCGAGACGCCATCCATCTGCCCATTCACGTCTTCTACATCATCCTCGCCTCCATCATCATAGTGTTGACGCTCTAACGCCATCATCGGCCACCTCATCAAAGACCTGATCCACGACCTGGCAGGTGAGATGAGACGCTTAAACATGATCAATGACGGCTACACTCCTCAAATACTAGTTTAAAGGGTTTAGCTCTGCAAGCTTAATCTAGTATAGGCTTTTCAGTCTTTCTGAAGTCAATTTCTTCAAAAATTAGTGACGCCTACACTTCTAAATTATAAAAGGCAGCTATCAATAAGTCTGGTTCTGTAATAGATCTGGCCATTGGTGTAGTGGTGCCTGGAGAAGTGGGTATACACTTAATTTATGGCCCCATTTTTTTTTTTAAAGCAACCCAACAAAGGATAAACACTCTGTGACATAAGACTAGTCTTATAATTAGTAGTATATTTATATCCATTTATATCTATCTATCTCATATTTCATATATCTCATTTAGCTCACCTCATTGGACCAGTAGTATTTGCATGTTGTCAATTAACTTCTGCTGCTAAAAATCATCATAAAGTTAATATTAGTTAATGTTAATTTATTATTAATAAAATTAGTCACAGAAGAGGTGCAGTTTTTGCAAAAATTCATGTTTTTTATCCAATTAATTTTAATATAATTAAAATTATATTAAAATTACAGCATCCAGTATAAAACACTAGCGTTTTTAAGCCAAATACAAACTGAAAAGAATCATTTACTGACCATCGGTCGGGTTTTCTCTGAACTTACTGTTTGAACACATTCTTTTACTGGATCCTTGGACTGAAATGTTTACAGGAGTTTACGGATTTTAACACATGCTTGTGCTGGACTGTCGTGATTTTGGGCTAATGCAGGACACCGAATGAGGATTTAGAAGTGGGTAATGCAAAACCGACTGATAAAGAAGTGGGTATGTGATGTTTGTGACCTAAACACCATCTCCTCGTCTCCTGCAGACTCTCTGTTCGGCCAGCAGCCCGAGGAGACACCCATCAACCTGTGTGAGGCCAGAGACAAGTTTGTGGCCGACTGGTGTCCGGAGACCAGCCCGGAGCTGGAGGAGATGGCCCGTGCCGAGGAGATCCGGGTGGTGATGGAGGGTAACAGATACACCCCGGCCATCTGGATCATCTCTGACGGTGTGGAGCCCAGAGCACCACGCACCGGCCCACGGGTCGCCTTCGGAAAGAACGTGTAGAGAGTTTGGCGAAGACTTCATAAAGACTGCACAGCACTGACACTCACCCTCATCTGAGCTCATATACCAGTATAGTCTAACACTGCTGGTTTAGGTTCAGTTTACACTGAGCATTACTCACGCTGTCGTACTGCGACTCCCCAGATTTGCTCTAAAACTGCTTTCATTCCTGGAGTGCTTCTTATTTCTTATTTGTGGGTCCTCGTTTCCTTTCTTCTTGCGTCTTAGCTCCACCCCCTTAGGATACGAGGGAAGGATGCAAGGAAAGGAAATGAGGACAGAGGAAGCAAAGGATGAACACTGGAAAATTCTTGACCACCCAAGCATCACGTGCGCTAAAGAGATCTGCCCTTATGTTAAGTTCTTATTTAAGGCATTTATAATAAATATTAATAAAGCAAGATGCCCTGTTGAAATATATGATATGTATGATATGATCGCTGAATCTGACTGTTAGCCACGGTTTGTTTTGGATGGTTTTTTCCTCACGGTAATGTCGAAGCTTCCAAACCCTCTCAACGCAAAAGCCTACTGGTGCTCGTGATTCTTTAGCTCCGCCCACACGTCACGCCTCCAGCCGGTCGTGTTTTTCCGGGAAAAATCGGTACAGACTATCTTTCTCTTATGAATATAATAAACCTAAAGACTTTTTGGAGTTATGAAGGATGCATTACTACTCTGTAGGTACTCAAGATTAACAGGATATTGAGTGAAAACGAGCATTTCACCCCCCCCCCCCCCTTTAAATGCAGAGCACCAATTCCAAGTATGGGCTACTAAACTTGGCAAATATCACGACTTTAACTAATATGTTTCCCAATGAGCAGGACTGAAAAAGCACCGTTTTCTGTGAAGAGCTCCCCCTGGTGGATACACAACAATCTACACGATTCAAACAATATAGATATAATTTAAAAATAGCCTTAAATTCAAATCAGATGTTCGTGAGCATATGTGTTTTATTCTCCGTGCAAAAGTACGAAAAAGAGAGAGGCTTTGACTCAGAAACAGTGATTCAGTCTCAGTTTGGACTCAGTTCGGAGCACAACAATGAAGCCCATTAAGAGCAGCGCTGACAAAACTTTTTCAACATAAATGTGCTTATTTTAAAGATATTTGTGTGTTTAAATTGGATTGTAAAGTATAAAATTGTATGAAAAATATTGTGTTTGAAATGAATCACACAATATTGTGATTTTGGGGATGTATGTGTTTTTAGATGCTGCTCTTCCACAGATATTCATGCTGATAGTCAAGGCAGTCGGGGGACAAGCCTTTTAAATTCATAATTGACTCGAATTCAAAGCCAATCCAGAAATGTAATTCAAGGCTGAATTAAGGAAAATAGAAATAAACAAAAAATTCATACAAAATTGCATACTGGCTGCTGTCAGTAAATGTAAATGAGGTTTCTATTGTCCTCTTGATTAAAGCGCTCGGTGCAGAGAGACGCATGCGCAGTTGCAGCCGAGGTTCTGATGCGGTTCGGCTGATGAGTTCAGAAGCAGCTTCACACGGGCCTGTAGGACAAGCGAAGCTCAGCGTCGCTTCTGTCTGTGAGGAATAGCGATGGAGGGATGATCGGCACCGGCCCGGTGTTTGATGATGAACCGGAGCGACGGAGCGGCGGCGGCCGAGCGGTGCAGGACGATCACGGCTTTATTCACATGAATCCGCTCATCAGCGTCACAGACACGGGCCATCGTTTCATTGCACCAGTCTTGTGTATATGTCTGATCCAACTTATTAGACAACGGGACTAATATTCGTGTTTCTGCTGAGGGTTTTCAATCCATCACTGCGTGCTGCACCTGATTCAATCTGAGAAGGACCTGCACTGTTTTTACATCAAACATGACCCACTCATCAAATAGTGTTAACTGTAGCCTATTTTTTCCACCTTCATCTCATAAGCAGTGCACCTGACCAGAGATGCTGCATCTTTCAATCTCGTCCTATTTTTGCATTCTCATCTGCTTCAGGAAAAACTCAATTTTTGGCTTCCAGAATGGAGTAAAATACAGACAGACGGACCGCAGCAGTCTCTCATGTTCACTGCCAGGGAAATAATTAATATGATGGTAGAAATCTGCATTAACTAACCCTATTAATGGAAATTGAAGTTGCTAGATTTATGACGTTATTATTGAAGATGTTTATGTGAGGCTCGTGCTGCTTCTTTACTGAGCTCTCAGTTCTGTTTCAGTGAAGGATCGGCTTTGTTTCAGATGATTCAGACCCAAACACATCTGTGATGACCCGAGAGCACCGGGAACATTTCCGGTGGACTGGCGGGCTTGATTTGGCCCGCTGCCCATTTTTTTTTACATTATTATTTAAATGCTTATCTTATATAATTGTCTGACCTATGTGATCATTGCCATGCGTGATATTAGTTAATAGATCGATGATAAATCATGCATCAGCTAGTCTCGACTGATTCTCTCCTAACGGTTTCGATCGCAGTAATCAATAATGCGCGGGACTCGAGGAAGGAGAGCGGGATGTAGATTACTGACCTGTTCAGGGCTTCAAGTGCAGGTCACATTCATCTGCAAAGGCTACTGTATTTTTGTCTTTTTCAATTCAGTAAACTGCTTGCAAATATTTGCCCATCAAGTAGCATCTCATTGTTTTCCATAGTCAGAATACTGGATGTTAAAGGACATCATTATCTCATTATTAGCCTGCTGTAAAGTAGCGTTAATACATTTAGCAGACAGAAGTTCACAACAATTGATAGTTAAAGGAGGGAGTTAGAGCAGACCCTAAACATATGGTACCTAGGCAAGATTTTAGCTGGCGCCCCTTGCATCACAGCCAATTCCACCACCGATGATTCTCACCGAAACTATACATTAACTAAGTTAGCTAATTAAACAAAAGAACCTCAGCGTCCAAAGCCAGCAACAATACTAACACTTAAATCTTAATTTCTTAATTTCAGATATTCTTTAATCTAGGCATGCAGCTAATCGTAACTTTTGCCGAATCCAATACAAATTTGGAAAAAAATTTAATATAAGCAAAAGACGAGAAAACAATGAAAATATGAAGTGGATGAAGAATATGCTTAGTTTGCTTTATTATCCTATATTTTTATCTAAAATTAGTATTGTATAATTTCAAAACCTGAAGCAAAAACAGAATGGTTTGACTTTTACTTTTTGTGAAATTAAACCTAAACCAAAAACATAACAAACAGCAGAATGGGCAGCAGAAAATGTAAATGAACTCTCTGTCAGCAGGTGGCACTTAAGCAACACGCAGTGATGCACTTGTCCTTGATTACCGCTGTGAAACCTAAAATACATTATACAGAGGCAGCATGATAGAAACATGCCATCTGTTTTCTTAAAGGGGTCATCTAAAATTAATATTGTTATGTGTGTATTTGGGTGTAATGAAATGTGTTTATTGGTGGTTTAAGTTCAAAAAACATTATTCCACATAACTGTAAATTATTGTTTCTTCTTCGCTTTTTGAAATGCATCAATTTTTACAAAGCTTATCATTCTGAAAAGTGAGGTGTGCTGTGATTGGGCCAGCTATCCAGTGCATTGTGATTGGTTGGAAGCCTCGACCATGTAACGGAAATGTTAGACCCCTCACCATACTGTGATGCTGTCTGACCCGGTTATGATGAGACAAAACCATATAACCAATTACAAATGAGACATTTGCTGCATCCAGTGGGGGAAATAACTACGGATTATAATGACTTATACTCTGAGAAACAACTAACAACAAGCTCTACTCTACACTGCTCAAAACTCGCGTTTAAATCATCCACGGCAAATCCTTTACATATGTAAACATACAAACAGACAGTGAATTTTACCATCACTATTGAAGATAGCCCATCAGTCAGGGCGGTGATACATTTTGGAGCCAGACTGGAAAACACAGTTGCCCCGGGACGTCAGGCTAGCAATTTTGTGAGCCCTGCACCTCAGATCTATCCAGATTGTGGACCATTGGTTTCCACACGCGATTCGTTCAACAAAATAAATGATTATTTTAAAAGATTGACTAAAAAGAATAATTTGTTCACGAATCTGGAAAGCACATAAAGCTAATGTTTGAGTTTATAAACTTCTATTTCATGCATGATTCGGATGAATCTGATGACTGAATGCAAAGTGTGAGTTCTAGGAGAATGTTAGTGTCGTGATTCGCTCGTATCGCTCACTAGGAGTTGCTGAATGAACCCTTTTTGGTCCCAGTCCAACCCTGGCTGGTGTAGGGATGCTGAAAGACTAGAGAGAATGAAGGTAAGGCTGCTATGATTATATATAGTGGTTCTCTCTCGGGGTCGTTGTATAGAGGGTGTGGTTACTGATGGTGAATTGGCTGCGTTGATTATCTGCGCATGCTACTCACGAAATTTGTTAATAAAACATCATGTTGTAGGCTACTCTCACAGGAAACAGTCCTCATCCACCGTAAAATGCGTTGCACTCATATTTGGGTTGAACAGATCTGGAACAGTGCTTTAAATACAATTTAACCACTGATTTTTAGTTGAGTGCTCTTTAGAAAGACCAAAGAAAGTCTTTTTGCTCTCACAACAATTCACACAGCGTCTCCACAGAAAATAAAATTTACACATTCATTCTTTGTGCAAACATTTTGGGCGCTGTTATGATGTGGTCGAAAACCAGATATAAAATTGTCCAGGTATCCATTTGAGTTTAAGTATTTGTTCAGCTGATTTAAAAACTACCTTTTCTATAATTTTGCCTATGAAAGGAAGATTAGATATTGGTCTGAAATTGCTCAAAGTTGTGTTATCAAGATCGGTCTTTTTCAGGAGGAGCTTAACAACTGCAGTTTTTAGGGAGTTAGGAAATGTCCCAGAAAGAAGTGAGGCGTTCACCACTTCTAAGAGATCTGCTTCTAAGCAGTCAAGCACACTTTTGAAAAAAGATGTGGGAAGTGTGTCAAGACAACAGGTTGATGATTTTAGGTGCTGCACTATGTCTTACAAAAGTTTTCTATCAATTGCTTCAAAAATAGACATGTATCTTTTTGATAATTTGGCCTAATCTGTCTGACCTCTGCATTACTTGAGGATGTGCTAATCGCCTTCCTGATATTGATGATCTTCTCAGAAAAGAAAGAAGCAAACTCATTGCATTTGCTGTCTGATAGCATTTCACTGGGGGGTTGTCAGTCTCTCAACAGTGGCAAAAAGAGTACGAGTGTTATTTAAGTTACTGTTTATAAGGTTTGAGAAGAAGTTCTGTCTAGCTGTGGCTAGTTTCACATTAAAATCATGAAGGCTCTCTTTATAGATGCTATAATAGTAAATTTCAAGTTTTGTCTTCCACCACATCCACTCGGCTTTTCTGCATTGTCTTTCCAAAGTCTGAACTGAATTTTAAAAGTTGATTCGATTTTTGAAAGGTTACATAAATGTGGCATACATAAATTTAATCCATTTTATATCCAAATGGGGTGTTAATAATTTTTGTTGTTGCAATGTGGGCTGGTTTTTAAGTGAAATTAAAGAAATTAAATGTCATGCTAGATTACACACATTTTCCTGGTCAAAACAGGAAAGAATTCATTCAGCAGTCCTCTGTGAGTTTACTTCATTTCTGACCATTACCGCCTGCTCCTGCAAACATTCTGTTGTATATAATGTTCTCTAAGGATGCTCCAATCAGGATTTTTGGAGTGATGATGTTGAACACATACGCCGTGCCTTGTTTACACTCGGGTCCAGTAGCGCCACACATATGTGTTCTACGCCATCACGGTGATCTGGGTCAGTTCCAGCGCTGCCACACGCTTGCATCATGGTACTGTCGTACACAATAACGATTATTATGATTATAATTAAATAAACATAGGAATCGATCAATATTAAATCATAATACACTCTGGACTAAACAGCAGCCACTGGCTTACACTGGTCACATTAACGAATGTGTCAAAACAACTTTATTTAAAGTTTTAAGCATGCAAAGATAAAACAATACACCTAGTTACATGAGATGAAACTATCTACTGCACAAACCTCTGCCATTACTTGAAGTAGCATTCAGATAGACACACCCACAGCAGGTTATGATTTGTCGATCGACAGGCTCAAATCTGATTGGCTAAAGAGTACGAGTGTCCCCCGTGTGGGAGGAGCTCACTGCCAGGAAAGTCTCAGAAATACACACACAAATCCAGGATAATTAACACATTTACAGTCCATGATGAACTTGTCAAATTTTATGAATATTCCTATTTTATGCACGTGAATTGGTTTTTGTGAATATATGTATATATATTTTGTGCTTGTGAACTAGGATTCATGCATGTTAACTGGGATACTATATGTGCATTGTGTCTTTTGTGTTAATTATTGAGTCTAATTTGTTTGCATATAACAATGACTACTGCAACTGTGTTTCCAACCGATCTGTGCAGCGCGATGCGTTTCTTTATTTATCCACCCGAGATCCCATCCTGATGTGGACCTCTACCTCATTGTACTTTCCATTAGCTAAAGTTTGAATTACCATTGTGTACGAAATGTGCTACATAAATAAAACTTGCTTTGCCTAAAGTACAATGACAAAAGCACTTCAGTAATGTGTTTATGAACATATGATTCATGGATTCCTGTTCTGTTTTTTCAGGGATTTTGTTGTGGATGGAGAGGAAAATGTGTGCAGAGCTGCTGGTTACATGACAGGTAAACACACACACACTCACTCACACAAATACACACACACAAATGCAAAAACACACATTTTTCTTTGTGACTTAAATGTCTAAATATTGTTTTGGATCACTGATTTCATAGTGAACATATATGTGTGTGTATATGTTTAACATGCATTTGTATGTTTGTAGACTGTCTGAATGAAGACACTGATAAAGTTCCTCTTCAAACGCACCCACTGAGGGAATTTGAGCAGGTGAGATCTTCAGTCTATGTCTGCAGTGGTTCAGCTCATCTCATGTAAAATTAGATCAAATGAAACTGATTCCATCATTGATCTAAAACACATCCATCTGTTTCCAAACGGCCGCTGGAGTCGTTTCAGAGGAAGGAAGCGCTCTGGACAGATGAGATCCACAGCTGCTCTCTTGCGCCATCATCTGCTGTTTGCTGTATTGCGTGTGACGTCACACATGATTGTGAACCTTGATGTTGTGTTGTTAATTGCAGTCTTCTCTGAGTGTGAGCTGCTCTGATTCAGAGAAACAACTTATGATTAGACATCCTGTGAGTTTGTGTGTGTTATGTTCTTAATGTCAGTTCTCATGTTCTGATTTCCTGTTTTTGGGAAGTCGTGGCCTAATGGTTAGAGGGTTAGACTCCCAATCGAAGGGTTGTAGGTTCTAGTCCCGGGCCGGCAGGAATTGTGGGTGGGGGAGTGCATGTACAGCTCTCTCTCCACCTTCAATACCACGACTGAGCTGCCCTTGAGCAAGGCATCGAACCCCAAACTGCTCCCGGGCGCCGCAGCATAAATGATGAACACTGCTCCGGGTGTGTGCTCACAGTGTGTGTGTGTGTGTGTGTGTGTTCACTGCTCTGTGTGTGTGCACTTTGGATGGGTTAAATGCAGAGCACAAATTCTGAGTATGGGTCACCACACTTGGCTGAATGTCACTTCACTTTCACTTTCACTTTTATTGTGCTCACTGAAACATTTAACATTTACAATAAATTCATTATTGGGATATCACACACACACAAATGTTCTAAACCAGAGCAGAGCTGAGCCGCTCACATTCAGACATCAGATGTCTAAACAGATCAGTGCTGTTAAATGTGT
>NC_039269.1:5035321-5047798 GCF_003368295.1 Carassius auratus | reverse complement strand
TGCACCTGCTTACTGTCCTGTTGCACGGCGCTTCAGCTGGCAAAAAAGAGACAGAACCATCAGTACAAATCACAGGGGTTGAGTGTGTGTGTGAGTGGATGTTGTGTATACGTGTTAGTATGGTGTGTGTCTATGTGTCTCGATTCACCTTGTTCTGTCAAAGATACTAGAAAAGGTAGTATCATCAACTATGTTCTTTTTAGAGAAAAATCTTATCTGTTAGGATTTCCATTCAGGATTTAGACCGTATCATAGTCCTGAGACTGTTCTCAACAGAGATACAAATGATCTGCTCTATCATCTGATCATGGTGTATCTCTCTTTTTGTGCTACTGGATCTTAGCGTTTGACACTATTGACGACAACATTTGTTTAAAGGCTTAATACTAGGACCGTTACATTTCACATTTTAGGAAACATAGCGTTAGCTTTCACTGTTATGCAATCCTGTCCTCCAACAAAATACGACCCTATAGGTCATTTGTGCAAGAATCTTATAAAGACCTATATTTACATTTGACATTTTAGTGCCCTCTAGTGAGTGTAAAAATAATGCCAGAGTCGTGTCAGGTCTGCCGCCGTAAAAACGTATGATTGTTATTACCAATCAAAATGCGTGTTTATTTAAATGCAATGTGTGGAAATTTTACACCGATCTCACAGTCATTTGTACATATTTTACTAGGTAAAATATCACAACATCACAGCACAGGGACAGTTCTCATTAAGATAATATATTATATTAACTTACATTGCTACTAGATCAAAATCAACTGCGGGCGGCAGATCCTTTTCCTAAACTCTGGAATAACCTACCTAACATTGTTCGGGAGGCAGACACACTCTTGCAGTTTAAATCTAGATTAAAGACCCATCTCTTTAACCTGGCTTACACATAACACTAGCACATTTCTATTATTCAAATCCATTAAAGAATTGTTAAGGCCCATACACACCAAGAATGATAACTATAAAGATAATGATATTAGTGTCCACACCAGCTGACGATATCATCTGTTTATTCTCAGCGCAGCTGTGTATGAGGCTTTAAATTCTCAAGCTCGTTACAATAGGACAGATTCTGATTGGCTGTCAATGTTTGTATCGTTCATCAGCGGGAGAAAAAACCCTAACATGTTACATAGTACATAGTTACACTATTTCCCTGTTGAATACTGAAAGCTAATTTAAAAAGAATTTGTATTGTAAGAATAGTCATATAAATAAGGATCACTTGATGTGTGTGTGCGCATGTGTAAGTATGGTGCATGTATGTGTGTGTGTCTCCTCACTCAGCAGCTCTCTGTAGTCTTTCAGTTGTTCGGCCTGTGCCTGCACCGTTGCCTCGGACACCATCAGTCTCTCCTGCAGCTCGCGACTCTCCTGACGACTCACTGCGAGGTCGCCACGGAGACGCTCCGCCTGCTCCCGAAGCCCCGCCTCCACATACTGCCAGAAGCCAATGGCTCCGCCCCCTCCTGTGCTCGAACCACTGCTGTCACCCTCGACCTCTCGTTTCATTCCTACATCCTGATCACAAAACAAACACTGAATCCTTCACAAACCCACTGTTCTTACCTGAATGATGTAGTACTTCAGTCTGTACTTTGCTGTATGAAAATGAAGCTGGTTAGTGTTAACCAGTGCTAGTTATTTGGCTGATGAGTATTACCTGAACTGTGTCCGGGCCTGCAGGTTCGTGAGACAGCAGAGCTCGAGTCCAGAGAATGAGGTCCTGGTGCATCTCCTCTTCCACCTCCCCCTCCCGCAGCTTCACATTGGGGGCCCACGCTGCCCTGAGGGCCCTACATCTTCCCCTTCCTCTCCATCTTCATCATAATATTCTTCCTCCTCTTCCTGCTCTCGGAAACGTACAGTAAACTTCCTAGACTCACGGGAGTTTGGCCGTTCTGTTCACGCTTCTCCGACCCTCGACACCTGACAGATTCCTCCTCATCCGCTGCTAATCCAGACTCGTCTTCATTCAGATCGTTCCTGTGAGAGATACGATTGCATCAAAGCAGGAAGACGCCAGCAGACTCAAGCGATCTGAAGGGAATGGATTGGTACCTGGAGCGAGCGAGTGAGGAGCAGCCCGTCTCACTATTATCTTTGGTTTCTCTGCTCTGATGTATTGTGAGACATCAGCTTCCTGCCAAACTCCTCAGCTCTCTGTCAGAAGAACACGCACAGATACACTAACCACAAACAAATACTAAAGACTATTATTTCAGATTCTTAACTCTTTCCCTGCCAGCATTTATCATTTTTTAAGTTGCCATCCACCGCCAGTGATTTTGATGATTTTCCCTCCAAATTCAGTTCCAGTATATTTTGCCATTTAAATATTTGAATATGCATAACACAAGAATAAAGATCAGAGCCTCTTCTCTTTTCCAAAATGACATCTGGATAATATTCAGTATGATTATCAAAGCATAAATCCAGTTAATCGCTTTCAACAACACCTGCACAGACATTATACCACTTCCTGGATCAACATTTTACTCTGTAACATTATGTTGTTTTTAATTATATGCTGCTTACATTATTTTTAACATGCATTTGTTTGACATAAGAGATCGCTCCTTTCTCAGTCCTGTTCACTTGTGTTTTTGTTCGGGAGGTTTTGTACTTGTTCAGAAGATGTGTAATAGCGCCCCTGAGTGAAGACACGAGAAGCCATAAAAACTTGTCTGTGATGGGGAAGCACTGTCATTGTCTTCTAAAGACAAGATAACTTATCAATGGTTGGGGAAAGAGTTTAAAATGTGTATATGAATTAAAGATGTTGTCTTTTAAAAGTATAATAGTATTGGAGATGAAGGAGCTTCAAGCAACAAACATGAAATTAAACCATAAAACAAAAGTATTTTGTTGCAGCTGAATCTTTTAAATAATTCCTATAATCTTCAGGAGCTGTGGCCTTCATCTGGCCCAGTAATGGAAAGGTTTGTACAACAGATGAGCAACTCCATTTCTAACCCTGAGCTTCAGGAGACTCTGAATTAGTATTTCTTTAAGAGCTGTTTCTCAGAGGTTTTCTTCTTACCTGCGTGCTCGTCCAGACTCTGAGCCGTCAGTTTTGATCTCATCTTCCTCGATGCTGTCTGGGAACTCCTCACTGCTGCTGCTGTCACAATCGTTCTTCATCTTCATCACTACTGGATTCTAGAAAGAAACAAGACAAACACTAAATCTCTCTTCATACATCTCGTTCTTATATTTCTGTTCCAGAGCCAAATCACAGCCAGTATGTTCTACAGTCCAGCTGCGGCGTTTCTGGAACTCTAATTCATGAATGAGGCAGACCGTACACAGAACATCAACAGACACAAACATCATTTGGATAAATGGATAAAACATACAGACACACACACCACACACACGAGTACTGGCTGGTTATGTGTCTTCATTTCAGTGACGAGCTAGAGGTTTATTCAGATTTAGTGGCCCTGCAGTGTCCCACCTCCATAGTCGGTCTGGATCAGCACGGCCCGGTGCAGCACCAGCGCCGTCTCGCGGGCCCTCGTCAGGGTTTCCTCCAGCTGTTGGCGCAGCACCTGAAGCGAGTGCAGTTCAGTGTGCAGCGCTCCAGGCTTCTCAGCACTGCTAACGACACAGACGCATCAGAACAGAACCACTCACACACAGCTGCCAGGTGGCTCTTCAGCTCTTAAAGCAAGAGTTCAGACAACAGTGAACATTCTATCAACACACACTTGCTCTGTGACTGATGTTTGTACTTGCTGATATCATGTGAAACATGATGCACAGGTAGGAGTGTGAGATCTGAAAGCTTCAGCAGAGACAGATGTTTTCAGTGATAAACTGGTTTAATATCAGTCTCTTCCTCACACAAAGCATCACATGACTTCAGAAGACTTTGAATGCAAGAGTCATATCACATGGACGACTATTATGATATTTTTATTATGATTATTATGATGATATGTTTTTTGCTATTTGCCACTCAGGTCAGCATCATGAGTGATGGATTTTAACACGGAGTGTGTGCTGGAGTTCTGACCTGTCGTCCTGACCTTGGACATATCTGAGCTTCTCATAAACACTCTTCTCTGCTCTCAGAGCTTCATTCAGCGCCTGCTGCTCCGACACCAGCTGCTGCAGGACACACTGACACACACAGAGAACGTAAGTACACACACAGAGAGAACACAAGTTCACACACACACAGAACACAAGTTCACACACACACACACACACAAACACACACACTGGAGGAACGTAAGCACACACACACTAACACACACACTGGAGGAACGTAAGCACACACACACACACACACACACACACACACACACACGCTGGAGGAACGTAAGCACACACACACTAACACACACACTGGAGGAACGTAAACACACACACACACGTGCTCTCTCATGATGTTACCTGCTGATCAGAGCTTGATGTGTTGTAATGCCCTGCAGACAGAACCGAGCGCATCTCTGAGAGCTCCCGCTAAACACACACACAAAGGACAGAAAAACAATTACTACAGTGTTTCTCAACCTTTCTGACTCCAAATCCCGCTACTGTACTGAAAAACACTAACAACATGTTGCATTATACAATGTTTTCTTGTGTAAAACAAGGACACATCTCTGTTTATAATTCACTGCAATATATGTTACTGGAATGAATCAGACATGATGCAGAATTCATCAGTATTTTATGTTGTTTATTTATTTTTATTTTGAGTAATTCCAAAATACAAAAATTTGTATACACACCATCCATGTTAAAGATACAATAGTAATGCTAATCTACTTTGTCTTCTCCATTTGGCCACAGGTTTTCATCCACATCACATCTTATGAAAGAATCTTCTGGCATGCCTGATCCATCCCTGGCAATCTTCTGCTAATATGTCCAGGCGTCCAGCATTCATTGCGTCCAGGAGGGACATTTAATAATGTAGTTGGTCATATTTATAATTGTTTTTATAGCATTTAATTTTAAGATTTAAAATATATTTCATTCAAATATTACTGTAGAAATGTAGCAAATTGCTGCCTTATTCAGTTTTGTATTATTTTATTGTTTTGAATATCAGTTTAACAGTTGTGAAAACAGTATGTAAGCATGTGCAAATTGGCCTGTATGTACAAAGAGTTTTGGCAGTTGCTGTGTCTGAATGAGAAAAGATGTAGTCATTGAATGCATTTTGTGCCAAAGCAATGATAACTGATCCTCAGTTTAGCCCACATAGACTTCTGTTGTGCTCACTGTGTGAAGAGTTTAGCAAAAGTGACCTAAGTATTGAGAAATGTGTCCTAGCGTCTGTAAAAAACTGTAATGCACCGACTAAAGAATTTTTAAAAATCACTTAATTTATTCAATGAACACAGTAATAGGAAAGGTTTTCCCACATTTAGGACATGGATTGTGAAAAGTGATAACTAGATAAAAATGACATGATCTACATGTGTACCTGATTTAGTGTGTGTGTGTGTGTGTGTGTGTGTGTGTGTGTTTACCTCAGTCTCTTTGTATTTCTTAAGGGTCAGCTGTAGTTCATCTCTGATGGCTTGTACATCCAGATCACCTGAGCTGCTCATACACACGGCTGGTCATCATAAACGCACACACAAACATACACACACACACACACACACACAGAATGTAGTGAATCAATAATTTTAATTGATCTAATGTGGGAGGTACTGCAGTGAAAACTCACCCTGTGCCGGTTCTGGTGTGGAGTTCAACTCACTCGGACCCCGCAGAAACTCCTGCACACACAGCCAATCATTACTGTGGTACACTGGCACCTGGCCCATCATTGCCCTGGTACACTGATGCACAGTCCATCATTACCAAAGGTACACTGATGCACAGCCCATCATTACCAAAGTTACACTGATGCAAAGCCCATCATTACCAAAGTTACACTGATGCAAAGCCCATCATTACCAAAGGTACACTGATGCACAGCCCATCATTACCAAAGGTACACTGATGCACAGCCCATCATTACCAAGGTACACTGATGCACAGCCCATCATTACCAAAGTTACACTGATGCACAGCCCATCATTAGCAAGGTACACTGATGCACAGCCCATCATTACCAAGGTACACTGATGCACAGCCCATCATTAGCAAGGTACACTGATGCACAGCCCATCATTACCAAGGTACACTGATGCACAGCCCATCATTACCAAGGTACACTGATGCACAGCCCATCATTACCAAGGTACACTGATGCACAGCCCATCATTACCAAGGTACACTGATGCACAGCCCATCATTAGCAAGGTACACTGATGCACAGCCCATCATTACCAAGGTACACTGATGCACAGCCCATCATTACCAAGGTACACTGATGCACAGCCCATCATTACCAAGGTACACTGATGCACAGCCCATCATTACCAAAGTTACACTGATGCACAGCCCATCATTAACTTGGTACGGTGGTGCACATTGTAAAAAAAGAACAGAAGTGAAGCATTTTTACTCTACTGCAAAAGTACTTCAAGTGTCTGTACTTTCAGACAATTTTCTTTAGAAAACTTTACTTCACAACATTCCAAAGTATAATATTGTTCTTTTTAATGCACTACATTCCATATTAAACATTATTTAATACTTAATTACATTAGAAATCTATTACTTTCTTTTACTAAGTAAAAGTAATTCAAAGATTTACTTAAAATACAAGAAATCAGTCCATTTTTTATGTAGTTAAGTATTAATGATAAAACGAACAACAACTTTTATTTATGAAATGAAGTGCCGTAAAAAGTAGGCTTTAGTGAAGTAAATAATATAATAACACTGATACACTGCAGATACTTTTTACATTTACTTGAGTAAAGTAAAAAGACTTCACTACAGTCCACCTCTGTGGAAGAGAACAGGCTATCCAAAATCCTAAATATTTTTAAATCCGGTGCTTTTGCATGTATTTTTCAAACTCTTCTGTCATCGTCTCATCTCGTATGTCTCACACCTCACTCTTCTTGCTCAAATGATAAATGAAATCTGATCCATGATGTGACTGTCGTTCAGCACGCTGCATAGAGCAGCCACGTTCAGTTTTAATTGTAGTGTCTGTGCTTCACACCGGTAAAACCGTTAACACCGTCTATAACAGCAACCCTAGCTTTAAGGATCTTAAGGATCTTATCTAAGCAGGAACAGCATGTAACACTCAAAAGACAAAGGAAAACTTGAAATGGCAACATATGACCCCTTTTAATGAGAAAAAGCAGACGAATATGTCAGTTGTTTTTTAGTCAGTCTGATTCTCTTTCACTGAACAGCTATAAAGGCACGCCCTTCATGAGGTTCCGCCAAGTGTGTGTGAGTGTGTTTGACCTGTAGGAAAGTGTCTTTCTCCTTGAGTACGTCCTGAAGTCTCTGCAGCTCTCTGGACGCAGAAACGTCCTTCTCTCGCTGCCTGTTCATGTCATTCAGCTCCTGTTCTCGCAATGTTAGTTGCCTCCGCAACTCTTGCAACTGACCCGATTGCTCGGAAATCACCCGGCCCGACTGCTGGCTGTAATCCTGAGAGACCAGAACATGTCAAACATGATGAAGAAATCAGCCAGCAGACAGTAATGAACTGACAATCAGCTGCACCTTCATGTCCTGATCTCTGGAGCTGATGGTGTGGAGCAGCTCCGTCAGCTGTCTGTGGTGTTCCTGTGCCTGCCGGCTACGGTCTGACATCACTTCCTGAAACAGATGCTCTTTCATGGTCAGATGGGACTGGAGATCATGGAGCAGGTCAGCAGTGGACACTTCTTCCAGCAGCACTGACCTGAGCTCCTGCAAACACACACACCCATCACAAGTGGCCATGTGTGTTTAAAGTGTGCATGGGGACATCTGTGTTTGGTGTGTGTGTAGCATTAACTGACTGATGCATAACGCCATGAGCTGCTGAAATTGAATGCTCTAATCTGATTGGCTGCTTTTATGCATCCTTCAGATGTTTCTGTGCACGTTTACATCAGTGCATCCGATGCAAAGCTGTGGTTTACACGTTCCAGTAGAGTATAACACCAGCGGCGGCAGGGGTTTGAAAGCGACCGATAAAGCACATTCCCTGAATGTAACAAGCAGTTTTAGATAAAAGCGTCTGCTGAATGCAGAAATGTAAACATCAGACAAGCAGAGATCCTGCTGCTTGTGTTCATGAGGTGATCAGATGTTTTCAACAGACAGAAAGCACTGCTGTAGGGTGTGTGAGACTAGCCTAGTGTGTGTGTTACCTCGCTCTCTCTGCTGTGTGAGCGCAGCGCCTTCTGCAGCTGCTGAATGATGCCGTCTCTCTCCTGTACAGCGAGTGTGTGTTTCTCATCGCTCTGCTGTTTCAGCCACTCCAGTTTCTGGCACGTTTCCTGCATTCTCTCCAAATCCAGATCCTTACTGCGCACCAGAGCATCCAAACCCTGCACACACAGAGTTTAGACACAGTTAAGCAGACAGTGGCTACGCTTACATGCACAATTTTGGTTCAGGTTCAAAACTGATGAATCTGATTGTAGTATTTACATGAACACTAAATAAAGTGATGGGGTTGATGTGCGCTTTTATATGTTACAAGCTTCAAATCGGAATAGATTTTTTTTTTCAATGTTTGCACATAATAACCAGTCTCCTACACTCTTTATTTGTTTTTAAGAGCAGAATTTAATATTTTATCTATTTATGGATATATATATATATATATATATATATATATATATATATATATATATATATATATATATATATATATATATATATATATATATATATATATATATACCACTGTGCCATGCTTCTCATATTTATCATGCAGTAAAGAAGTCCCTCCCTGCGCCCCAAACTGGGTTCCTGTGGATGAGAATCCAAAAGAAGGACTGCTGGGAGGCTGTGCTGCTCCACCTCACAGCTGCCAAGTAAAGGAGAGTTTTATAATGACAGGACACTCATTCATACACACCTTTATTCAAAATTAAGAGCCGTTGTTCCGAACATCATACATCAAAACGCTATTTCTGCATAATTGCACAAGCACAGTCCTTTCAGTTTCAGGTTTCAGTCTGATCGAGTGTTTACATGGGCTCTCAACGGTGTTAGAAGAGGAATAAACCACCCCCTTCAATCGAATCGAAATTTAATTCTGATCGAGTTCAGTCGGATCGCATAAGGAGTTTCATGAAGGTTTTTCAGTCTGACTGAGCAGTCAATCCGATTACAAACAGATTATTGGTTATTGGTTTAAACGTAGCCAGTGTGTGCATCAGTGCTGGTCGTGACACACACCGTGATGGTGTCGTTGTTGTTATTGAGGACACAGCGCAGTCTCTCCAGGTCTCGCTCTTTCTCACGGAGCACCAGCTGCAGTCGACGCACCTCACCGTCCTTCTCCTCCAGACAGAGGAACTTCTCATCGATTGAACGCTGAAACACAACACAGATTTCAGCTAGACTTCCAGAAGAAAAGGAAAGTGGTGCATCTGATCACCTGAGTAGATCTGAGGAATCAGACACAAACACACACTCACTGATAGAGGTTTCATCACCTCACTATCACGTGACAGAAGATGCAATAACAGTGTGAATAGTGCAGTGGTTTCAATCCTGAAACCCGGTCTCTCTTATCTGACACACTCAGCTCAGTTCATGGAGCCCTTTCCTAACGAGCTGATGATCTGAATCAGGGGTGTCAAATAAAGGAGACACATAAAATACACAGACCAAAGGGTCCCTAGGTCTTAATTTGCTGGGGTATGTTTGTAGCAATAGCCAAAAATACATTTTATGGATCAAAATTATACATTTTTATTTTATGCCAAAAACTATTAGGATATTAAGTAAAGATCATGTTTCATGAATATATTTTGGAAATTTCCTATTGTAAATGTTATCAAAATTAATGTTTGATTAGTAATATGCATTGCTAAGAACTTCATTTGAACAACTTTAAAGATGATTTTCTCAATATTTCATTTTTTTTTGCTCCCTCAGATTCCAGATTTTCAAATAGTTGTATCTCAGACAAATATTGTCCTCCGAACAAACCACACATCAATGGAGAGATGATTTATTCAGCTTTCAGATGAAGTATAAATCCAAATTTAGAAAAACTGACACTTAAGTTTTGTGGTCCAAGGTCACATTTGATTTTAATTAGAGCTACCTAACTTCCTGTGTGGGGGGGTCTACAAGAGCCAGACAGGACAGAATAGATGTGATGGATCACACACCTCCAGCGCGGCGTCTCTGTCTCGGATGCGGCTCCTTAGCGTCTGCAGCAGCGCGTCTCTCTCCTCGCGACTGCTGGAGTCACACGAGTCAAGCTCTGCATACTCCTGGAAGTAAAACAAAGCTGAAGTTTGACACAAAACACAAGAAAGGTCCCGTCTTCATTCCAGTATAAGGGAGATAGGGACCTGCAGCAGCGCGTCTTTGCGGCATAAACTCTGCTGGAGCTGTGCAATACTTTTGTCCCGGTCAGTGATTTCTGAGCGAGTCAAGGCTTCACAATCTCTCAGCTCACACACTTTGACCTGCAGCTCAGACCGCAGCTGCTCAACCATCTCACGCAGCTCCTGTAACACACACACACACACACACACACACACACAATCAGAATCACAGAAACAATGATGGTTTCCGAAACATTCCTATTGTCTCATCTATTTCTGGTGTTGCCCCAAAACTCTCACTGTCTACAGATCATGTTCACATTATATTTACAGGACTGAGGACCGTCATTACATGATTTCTATGTGATCGGTTCATATTTTGCTTCATTCACAGTCATATCCATTATGTTTTCCTCATCGAGGCAACCTGTGCTGTTCTTCTAGGAAAAATATTAACAATATGTATTATAACAAAACCAATTGCAACCAGTAAATAAAAATTACTACAAAAAACATATCTACACCAAGAAAAGACAGCCACCATCAGAAAAACATGATCATACTAGTGTCACATGCTTATGCAGAAAATCAAAGGAAAGCAGTGAAACATGAACAAACAAACCTATAACAGTGACATCTGCAGCACTCTGATGTGTTCACACCACGGTGAGATCATCTGGGCTCAGCGCGCAGGTGAAGCAGACTCACCTGGTTGTGTTTGTGACTGACGTCTCTGTGCTGCAGCGCCTCCTGGAGGTCATTCTGCAGTCGTTCTCGCTCTCGCTTCAGATCCTCCAGACGTCTTTGAGTCAGTCTGTGAGCGCACTGACTCGCCTCCAACTCCAGCTGACACGAGAACAGAGAACTCTGGGAGCCCAGAACCGAACCCGAGTCCACGGCGCCGTGTGAAGACTACAGAGAAACCGAGGGAAACACTCATCAGGAGCAGCTGCAGAGCACACAGTACAGCCTGATGCTAGCAACTCCAACGTCACGGCTTCAGTGTGTGTATGTGTGTGTGTGTGTGTGTGTCCTCACCTTTTTGTGTGTGTTTGTCTCCCAATCTGTGTGTGTGCTCACCTGTGTGTGTTGCAGCTGCTGCTGGTGGGTCTCTGTGATTTTACGCAGTGTTTTGTTCTGGCCCTCAATCACACAGCACAGCTCCTGAGTCTACACAGACACAGGTGAGGACACACACACACACACACACACACACAAACACACAAGAAAAAAGTGACTGAAAACTGGAATGAACAAGGACTGGATTCATAAAACATTCTTAAGAATTAATTCTTCTTAATTGCTAGTTTGGTTTTATTTTCTAACTTAAAGTTATTCTAATATTTTGAAGTAAAAAAAATCTTAAAATCATCATAATTAAAGGGACAGTTTACCCAAAAATGTAAATGATCATTATTTCCCTGCAACAGAAGTCAATGGGACCAGCAACTGTGTGGTGACCCACATTCTTCAAAAGATCTGCTCAGATAAGGAACTCATGTTTTTCTACTTCATAATCAAGTCAATCATACAGCACAGATACAGTAACTAAAATCAGCAGATCCACCCGTCTCTTCACAGGATTTTTACAAATGACAACTTTTAATACACAGCAAACTACAAACCTGAAATTCAGTCAAAAAGCTATTGAGATGTGTTTTTTTTTTTTTAGTTTATGAGGTTGATCAATACTGAATCTTTAGCAAGTATTTCATGTGATGTGATGTGGTGTGTGTGTGTGTACGCACACGTGTGCGTGCATGTCTGAGTGAGTGTCTGTGTGTGAGTGTGTGTGCGTGTCTGTGTGTGTGTGTGTGCGTGCGTGCCTGTGTGTGTGCGTGTCTGTGTGTGTGCGTATCTGTGTGAATGTGTGTGTGTGTGTGTGTGTGTGAGTGTGTGTGTGCGTGTCTGTGTGTGTGCGTGTCTGTGTGTGTGTGTGAGTGTGTCTGTGTGAATGTGTGTGTGTGTGTGTGTGAGTGTGTCTGTGTGAATGTGTGTGCATGTGTGTGTGTCTGTGTGTGTGTACATGTGTGTGCGTGTGTGTGCGTGTGTCTGTGTGAGTGTGTGTGTGTGTGTGTGT
>NC_039269.1:5012821-5027821 GCF_003368295.1 Carassius auratus | reverse complement strand
TAACAGGCGGTTCAGGCATCTCACAGGTTATTTTTAGTGGGCTGGAATGCAGCGCTGAAACTAAAGCACAAGTGAAGTGAACAGCTGTCGAGTGTTTACCTGCTGCGACACACACACGAGCAGCAATATTGCCTTCTGTACTGAACATTCAGAAGGGTTTCTAGGACTTCTGTATGTAAATTCTTCAGTGATACAAGCTATTTCATGAACTTTTAAGAAACATCTGAAGAAAAAGATGTGTGAGCATTTTTAGTAACAGTGGCTTGTTGTTGCAGCAGAAATCTGATCAGTGATGCGTCATAAGCGTAAAATCACCCTCACTCTGCACATGAACACTTCAGACGTGAAGTGATTAAAACTAATAAACTGGAAAGAGTTACAGCGGAACAAATGGATTTCTGTGCTTGAATTCAAAATAAATTCAGATTGATATAGCCACAAATCACTTACCATCATATACACACGTTCATGTATATAACCCTGTATTTCAGAATAATGCAGCATGTTTGGCTGGGTTTTTACATGGTTCAATGAAGAAAGTGTAAACAATTGTTTTATTATTTCCAGCAAACATAACCTTTTTGGCATTGGTTTTTTTGTGTGATTTTTTTCTTTTTCAAAAAACTTAACAAAAAAAATCTAAACACGCCTAAATAACTCAGAATAAAGACGGCACACAAGGCCATTAATGATGGGTCCTTTGGTGCTTCTAAAACAATTACAAGTAATTCTTATGATTTCAACAAAATTAGCATTACCAAATCAGCAAACAAAAATCTAGGATACATCAAATAAAAAAAATCAATAAACAGGTTTTCCGTGGCAGTAAAATCTACTCTCTCCCACACCGACCTGCGGCTCTGTCCCGACGAGAACTCCAGCGCTAACATTTCTTTAAAGGAAATGTATACGTTATTTTTTTAATGGAGAAAGGTCATATACAAATTAAATGATATTTATTTGTATCATTTTAATCATTATTACTGTATTCTTTTGCTTGTAAGTAAAGCAGATCTGAAAGCGCCTCACCGTCCTGTAGATCTCATCGCTGCTGTCCTCAAACTTCTGCTGGATCCGCTCCTCCAGGAAGTAGATGCGCAGCTTGAGGCTGAAGTTCTCCTTCTTCAGATCACTGAGGTGCTGCGAGAGAGTTCGGTAAGTGTTAGACATGTCCGGTGTGAGTGTGTGTGTGTGTGTGTGTGTGAAGACCACGCCGCTCGCACACATCACACAACTACAACACTACACAAGCAAACATGAAGGATCCTTATCCACTTGATCATATTTACACGCCATCTTCACGCTCAAACACACACAGAGAATGAGGAGCCGCTATAAGGGCCCGGGGCCGCTTGACTCCATGATGAGTTTTAGGACGGAGATACAGACAGAGCTGTTTTTACTCTGGAAGAAATCCCAGGAATCCGTGAGAGCCCAGAGACGAGCCAATCAGAGGGCAGAGATGAGGTGAGGTCACATGACCGTGAACGTCTGGACTCGGTCCATCGGACAGCCGCTTCTCACTCAGAAACTGACTTCCTAATAATAACTGTCCGTGAGGAGCGTCCCAGCTTCATGTGTTGATTCCAGACTCGGCTGAAGCTGTCCTGAGTCCCACAGCAGCCGTCCGTCTGATCGCTGGATGAGTTACCTAACTCACTCTGAACTCGACACTGACATCCCTGTGTGCTTCACAGTCCTGAGAACAACATCTATAAATACACCAGTGGTCAGACACACCTGTCATCATCCCCTCACCACAGAATAATACTGATGATGATGATGATGAAGACTCAGGAATCACACTAATGCGATTCGAGATCAAAACATGACACTCAAAACTCTCTCATTTCTGAGCTTCATCTTTGCCTCTTCTACCAATCTCACTGTTATACTGTGACGACCAAATACACTACAGGATAAATGTTTGGAATAGTTAGGATTGTATAACGTTTGTGAAAGAAGTTTAATTTTATGGTCAAAAATACAGAAAATTTGTGAAATATTATTACGCTTTAAATATTATTACGGTTTTAGCTGTTTTCTGTGTGAATCTGTGTTAAAGTGTAATGTATTTCTGTATTTTCAGCATCATTCCTCCAGTCTTCAGTGTCACATGATCTTCAGAAATCAGAATAATATGATGATTTACTGCTCAAGAAACATTTCTGATTATTATTAATTTTGAAAACCACAGACAACATTTCAAGCATTTAATCAGTCAGTTTCTCTCTCTTACACTCACTATTTGCTGTTGTTTGGCGTATCAAAGTGTTTTCCTCAAGAATGAGCTCAGAGTTCATCATCAGAAAGAAACTAGTGACTCGTACGAAGTGTTTCTGCATCTCACAGCAAAACTCATTGTTCTGGTGTAATATCGGTCAAACGCTTCGACGGTCAGCAGCTGGACGATCATTATCCAACATTAGCCCTTATGAAACAAAAATATATTGCAGTATATTGGATAATATCATGTAATATATTAGGCATATATTCTTATATATGGAATTTAATATTTATTTTTTCCAATATATTGCAATATATTGAAAGCGGCAATCATTTGTATATATTGCAATATGTTATATAATATATGTATTATCAATATATTATTCTATGTATTTAAATACATAAAATATTAGAAAATAAAAAGGGAAAATAATATATTACAATATATCACAATATATTTTAAGAAATATATTTTCCTTTCGTAAGTGCAGCTAAACCTGTGCGTCTGCCGACAGCGTTTACATCAACACACGGCCTTTACCACACATTTAACAGCACTGATCTGTTTAGACATCTGATGTCTGAATGTGAGCGGCTCAGCTCTGCTCTGGTTTAGAACATTTGTGTGTGTGTGATATCCCAATAATGAATTTATTGTAAATGTTAAATGTTTCAGTGAGCACAATAAAAGTGAAAGTGAAAGTGAAGTGACATTCAGCCAAGTGTGGTGACCCATACTCAGAATTTGTGCTCTGCATTTAACCCATCCAAAGTGCACACACACAGAGCAGTGAACACACACACACACACACACACACTGTGAGCACACACCCGGAGCAGTGTTCATCATTTATGCTGCGGCGCCCGGGGAGCAGTTTGGGGTTCGATGCCTTGCTCAAGGGCAGCTCAGTCGTGGTATTGAAGGTGGAGAGAGAGCTGTACATGCACTCCCCCCACCCACAATTCCTGCCGGCCCGGGACTAGAACCTACAACCCTTCGATTGGGAGTCTAACCCTCTAACCATTAGGCCACGACTTCCCAAAAACAGGAAATCAGAACATGAGAACTGACATTAAGAACATAACACACACAAACTCACAGGATGTCTAATCATAAGTTGTTTCTCTGAATCAGAGCAGCTCACACTCAGAGAAGACTGCAATTAACAACACAACATCAAGGTTCACAATCATGTGTGACGTCACACGCAATACAGCAAACAGCAGATGATGGCGCAAGAGAGCAGCTGTGGATCTCATCTGTCCAGAGCGCTTCCTTCCTCTGAAACGACTCCAGCGGCCGTTTGGAAACAGATGGATGTGTTTTAGATCAATGATGGAAACAGTTTCATTTGATCTAATTTTACATGAGATGAGCTGAACCACTGCAGACATAGACTGAAGATCTCACCTGCTCAAATTCCCTCAGTGGGTGCGTTTGAAGAGGAACTTTATCAGTGTCTTCATTCAGACAGTCTACAAACATACAAATGCATGTTAAACATATACACACACATATATGTTCACTATGAAATCAGTGATCCAAAACAATATTTAGACATTTAAGTCACAAAGAAAAATGTGTGTTTTTGCATTTGTGTGTGTGTATTTGTGTGAGTGAGTGTGTGTGTGTTTTACCTGTCATGTAACCAGCAGCTCTGCACACATTTTCCTCTCCATCCACAACAAAATCCCTGAAAAAACAGAACAGGAATCCATGAATCATATGTTCATAAACACATTACTGAAGTGCTTTTGTCATTGTACTTTAGGCAAAGCAAGTTTTATTTATGTAGCACATTTCGTACACAATGGTAATTCAAACTTTAGCTAATGGAAAGTACAATGAGGTAGAGGTCCACATCAGGATGGGATCTCGGGTGGATAAATAAAGAAACGCATCGCGCTGCACAGATCGGTTGGAAACACAGTTGCAGTAGTCATTGTTATATGCAAACAAATTAGACTCAATAATTAACACAAAAGACACAATGCACATATAGTATCCCAGTTAACATGCATGAATCCTAGTTCACAAGCACAAAAATATATATACATATATTCACAAAAACCAATTCACGTGCATAAATAGGAATATTCATTCATAAAATTGACAAGTTCATCATGGACTGTAAATGTGTTAATTATCCTGGATTTGTGTGTGTATTTCTGAGACTTTCCTGGCAGTGAGCTCCTCCCACACGGGGGACACTCGTACTCTTTAGCCAATCAGATTTGAGCCTGTCGATCGACAAATCATAACCTGCTGTGGGTGTGTCTATCTGGATGCTACTTCAAGTAATGGCAGAGGTTTGTGCAGTAGATAGTTTCATCTCATGTAACTAGGTGTATTGTTTTATCTTTGCATGCTTAAAACTTTAAATAAAGTTGTTTTGACACATTCGTTAATGTGACCAGTGTAAGCCAGTGGCTGCTGTTTAGTCCAGAGTGTATTATGATTTAATATTGATCGATTCCTATGTTTATTTAATTATAATCATAATAATCGTTATTGTGTACGACAGTACCATGATGCAAGCGTGTGGCAGCGCTGGAACTGACCCAGATTCACCGTGATGGCGTAGAACACATATGTGTGGCGCTACTGGACCCGAGTGTAAACAAGGCACGGCGTATGTGTTCAACATCATCACTCCAAAAATCCTGATTGGAGCATCCTTAGAGAACATTATATACAACAGAATGTTTGCAGGAGCAGGCGGTAATGGTCAGAAATGAAGTAAACTCACAGAGGACTGCTGAATGAATTCTTTCCTGTTTTGACCAGGAAAATGTGTGTAATCTAGCATGACATTTAATTCTTTAATTTCACTTAAAAACCAGCCCACATTGCAACAACAAAAATTATTAACACCCCATTTGGATATAAAATGGATTAAATTTATGTATGCCACATTTATGTAACCTTTCAAAAATCGAATCAACTTTTAAAATTCAGTTCAGACTTTGGAAAGACAATGCAGAAAAGCCGAGTGGATGTGGTGGAAGACAAAACTTGAAATTTACTATTATAGCATCTATAAAGAGAGCCTTCATGATTTTAATGTGAAACTAGCCACAGCTAGACAGAACTTCTTCTCAAACCTTATAAACAGTAACTTAAATAACACTCGTACTCTTTTTGCCACTGTTGAGAGACTGACAAACCCCCCCAGTGAAATGCTATCAGACAGCAAATGCAATGAGTTTGCTTCTTTCTTTTCTGAGAAGATCATCAATATCAGGAAGGCGATTAGCACATCCTCAAGTAATGCAGAGGTCAGACAGATTAGGCCACATTATCAAAAAGATACCATGTCTATTTTTGAAGCAATTGATAGAAAACTTTTGTAAGACATAGTGCAGCACCTAAAATCATCAACCTGTTGTCTTGACACACTTCCCACATCTTTTTTCAAAAGTGTGCTTGACTGCTTAGAAGCAGATCTCTTAGAAGTGGTGAACGCCTCACTTCTTTCTGGGACATTTCCTAACTCCCTAAAAACTGCAGTTGTTAAGCTCCTCCTGAAAAAGACCGATCTTGATAACACAACTTTGAGCAATTTCAGACCAATATCTAATCTTCCTTTCATAGGCAAAATTATAGAAAAGGTAGTTTTTAAATCAGCTGAACAAATACTTAAACTCAAATGGATACCTGGACAATTTTATATCTGGTTTTCGACCACATCATAACAGCGCCCAAATGTTTGCACAAAGAATGAATGTGTAAATTTTATTTTCTGTGGAGACGCTGTGTGAATTGTTGTGAGAGCAAAAAGACTTTCTTTGGTCTTTCTAAAGAGCACTCAACTAAAAATCAGTGGTTAAATTGTATTTAAAGCACTGTTCCAGATCTGTTCAACCCAAATATGAGTGCAACGCATTTTACGGTGGATGAGGACTGTTTCCTGTGAGAGTAGCCTACAACATGATGTTTTATTAACAAATTTCGTGAGTAGCATGCGCAGATAATCAACGCAGCCAATTCACCATCAGTAACCACACCCTCTATACAACGACCCCGAGAGAGAACCACTATATATAATCATAGCAGCCTTACCTTCATTCTCTCTAGTCTTTCAGCATCCCTACACCAGCCAGGGTTGGACTGGGACCAAAAAGGGTTCATTCAGCAACTCCTAGTGAGCGATACGAGCGAATCACGACACTAACATTCTCCTAGAACTCACACTTTGCATTCAGTCATCAGATTCATCCGAATCATGCATGAAATAGAAGTTTATAAACTCAAACATTAGCTTTATGTGCTTTCCAGATTCGTGAACAAATTATTCTTTTGAGTCAATCTTTTAAAATAATCATTTATTTTGTTGAACGAATCGCGTGTGGAAACCAATGGTCCACAATCTGGATAGATCTGAGGTGCAGGGCTCACAAAATTGCTAGCCTGACGTCCCGGGGCAACTGTGTTTTCCAGTCTGGCTCCAAAATGTATCACCGCCCTGACTGATGGGCTATCTTCAATAGTGATGTAAAATTCACTGTCTGTTTGTATGTTTACATATGTAAAGGATTTGCCGTGGATGATTTAAACGCGAGTTTTGAGCAGTGTAGAGTAGAGCTTGTTGTTAGTTGTTTCTCAGAGTATAAGTCATTATAATCCGTAGTTATTTCCCCACTGGATGCAGCAAATGTCTCATTTGTAATTGGTTTTATTGGTTTTGTCTCATCATACCGGGTCAGACAGCATCACAGTATGGTGAGGGGTCTAACATTTCCGTTACATGGTCGAGGCATTCAACCAATCACAATGCACTGGATAGCTGGCCAATCACAGCACACCTCACTTTTCAGAATGATAAGCTTTGTAAAAATTGATGCATTTCAAAAAAGCGAAGAAGAAACAATAATTTACAGTATGTGGAAATAATGTTTTTTGAACCTTAAACCACATAAACACATTTCATTACACCAAATACACAAAACAATATTAATTTTAGATGACCCCTTTAAGAAACAGATGGCATGTTTCTATCATGCTGCCTCTGTATAATGTATTTAGTGTTTACAGCGGTAATCAAGGAAAGTGCATCACTGCTGTTGCTTAAGTGCCACCTGCTGACAGAGAGTTCATTTACATTTTCTGCTGCCCATCTGCTGTTTGTTATGTTTTGTTTAGGTTAATTTCACAAAAGTAAAGTCAAACCATTCTGTTTTTGCTTCAGGTTTTGAAATTATACAAACTAATTTAGATAAAAATATAGGATAAATAAAAGTTGCAACTAAGCATATTCTTCATCCACTCATATTTTCATTGTTTCTCGTCTTTTGCTTATATTAAATTTTTTCCAAATTTGTATTGGATTCGGCAAAAGTTACGATTAGTGCATGCCTAGATTAAAGAATATCTGAAATTAAGAAATTAAGATTTAAGTGTTAGTATTGTTGCTGGCTTTGGACGCTGAGGTTCTTTTGTTTAATTAGCTAACTTAGTTAATGTATAGTTTCGGTGAGAATCATCGGTGGTGGAATTGGCTGTGATGCAAGGGGCGCCAGCTAAAATCTTGCCTAGGGTACCATATGTTTAGGGTCTGCTCTAACTCCCTCCTTTAACTATCAATTGTTGTGAACTTCTGTCTGCTAAATGTATTAACGCTACTTTACAGCAGGCTAATAATGAGATAATGATGTCCTTTAACATCCAGTATTCTGACTATGGAAAACAATGAGATGCTACTGATGGGCAAATATTTGCAAGCAGTTTACTGAATTGAAAAAGACAAAAATACAGTAGCCTTTGCAGATGAATGTGACCTGCACTTGAAGCCCTGAACAGGTCAGTAATCTACATCCCGCTCTCCTTCCTCGAGTCCCGCGCATTATTGATTACTGCGATCGAAACCGTTAGGAGAGAATCAGTCGAGACTAGCTGATGCATGATTTATCATCGATCTATTAACTAATATCACGCATGGCAATGATCACATAGGTCAGACAATTATATAAGATAAGCATTTAAATAATAATGTAAAAAAAAATGGGCAGCGGGCCAAATCAGCCGCCAGTCCACCGGAAATGTTCCCGGTGCTCTCGGGTCATCACAGATGTGTTGGGTCTGAATCATCTGAAACAAAGCCGATCCTTCACTGAAACAGAACTGAGAGCTCAGTAAAGAAGCAGCACGAGCCTCACATAAACATCTTCAATAATAACGTCATAAATCTAGCAAACTTCAATTTCCATTAATAGGGTTAGTTAATGCAGATTTCTACCATCATATTAATTATTTCCCTGGCAGTGAACATGAGAGACTGCTGCGGTCCGTCTGTCTGTATTTTACTCCATTCTGGAAGCCAAAAATTGAGTTTTTCCTGAAGCAGATGAGAATGCAAAAATAGGACGAGATTGAAAGATGCAGCATCTCTGGTCAGGTGCACTGCTTATGAGATGAAGGTGGAAAAAATAGGCTACAGTTAACACTATTTGATGAGTGGGTCATGTTTGATGTAAAAACAGTGCAGGTCCTTCTCAGATTGAATCAGGTGCAGCACGCAGTGATGGATGAAAACCCTCAGCAGAAACACGAATATTAGTCCCGTTGTCTAATAAGTTGGATCAGCACATATACACAAGACTGGTGCAATGAAACGATGGCCCGTGTCTGTGACGCTGATGAGCGGATTCATGTGAATAAAGCCGTGATCGGTCCTCACCGCTCGGCCGCCGCCGCTCCGTCGCTCCGGTTCATCATCAAACACCGGGCCGGTGCCGATCATCCCTCCATCGCTATTCCTCACAGACAGAAGCGACGCTGAGCTTCGCTTGTCCTACAGGCCCGTGTGAAGCTGCTTCTGAACTCATCAGCCGAACCGCATCAGAACCTCGGCTGCACTGCGCATGCGTCTCTCTGCACCGAGCGCTTTAATCAAGAGGACAATAGAAACCTCATTTACATTTACTGACAGCAGCCAGTATGCAATTTTGTATGAATTTTTTGTTTTATTTCTATTTTCCTTAATTCAGCCTTGAATTACATTTCTGGATTGGCTTTGAATTCGAGTCAATTATGAATTTAAAAGGCTTTGTCCCCCGACTGCCTTATATCAGCATGAATGTCTGTGGAAGAGCAGCATCTAAAAACACATACATCCCCAAAATCACAATATTGTGTGATTCATTTCAAACACAATATTTTTCATACAATTTTATACTTTACAATCCAATTTAAACACACAAATATCTTTAAAATAAGCACATTTATGTTGAAAAAGTTTTGTCCAGCGCTGCTCTTAATGGGCTTCATTGTTGTGCTCCGAACTGAGTCCAAACTGAGACTGAATCACTGTTTCTGAGTCAAAGCCTCTCTCTTTTTCGTACTTTTGCACGGAGAATAAAACACATATGCTTACGAACATCCTGATTTGAATTTAAGGCTATTTTAAATTATATCTATATTGTTTGAATCGTGTAGATTGTTGTGTATCCACCAGGGGGAGCTCTTCACAGAAAACGGTGCTTTTCAGTCCTGCTCATTGGGAAACATATTTAGTTAAAGTCGTGATATTTGCCAAGTTTAGTAGCCCATACTTGGAATTGGTGCTCAGCATTTGAGGGGGGGGGGGGTGAAATGCTTGTTTTCACTCAATATCCTGTTAATCTTGAGTACCTATAGAGTAGTACTGCATCCTTCATAACTCCAAAAAGTCTTTAGTTTATTATATTCATAAGAGAAAGATAGTCTGTACCGATTTTTCCCGGAAAAACACGAGCGGCTGGAGGCGTGACGTGTGGGCGGAGCTAAAGAATCACGAGCGCCAGTAAGCTTTTGCGTTGAGAGCGTTTAGAAGCTGTGACTTTACCGTGAGGACAAAAACCATCCAAAACAAACCGTGGCTAACAGTCAGATTCAGCGATCATATCATACATATCATATATTTCAACAGGGCATCTTGCTTTATTAATATTTATTATAAATGCCTTAAATAAGAACTTAACATAAGGGCAGATCTCTTTAGCGCACGTGATGCTTGGGTGGTCAAGAATTTTCCAGTGTTCATCCTTTGCTTCCTCTGTCCTCATTTCCTTTCCTTGCATCCTTCCCTCGTATCCTAAGGGGGTGGAGCTAAGACGCAAGAGGAAAGGAAACGAGGACCCACAAATAAGAAATAAGAAGCACTCCAGGAATGAAAAGCAGTTTTAGAGCAAATCTGGAGAGTCGCAGTACGACAGCGTGAGTAATGCTCAGTGTAAACTGAACCTAAACCAGCAGTGTTAGACTATACTGGTATATGAGCTCAGATGAGGGTGAGTGTCAGTGCTGTGCAGTCTTTATGAAGTCTTCGCCAAACTCTCTACACGTTCTTTCCGAAGGCGACCCGTGGGCCGGTGCGTGGTGCTCTGGGCTCCACACCGTCAGAGATGATCCAGATGGCCGGGGTGTATCTGTTACCCTCCATCACCACCCGGATCTCCTCGGCACGGGCCATCTCCTCCAGCTCCGGGCTGGTCTCCGGACACCAGTCGGCCACAAACTTGTCTCTGGCCTCACACAGGTTGATGGGTGTCTCCTCGGGCTGCTGGTCCGAACAGAGAGTCTGCAGGAGACGAGGAGATGGTGTTTAGGTCACAAACATCACATACCCACTTCTTTATCAGTCGGTTTTGCATTTACCCACTTCTAAATCCTCATTCGGTGTCCTGCATTAGCCCAAAATCACGACAGTCCAGCACAAGCATGTGTTAAAATCCGTAAACTCCTGTAAACATTTCAGTCCAAGGATCCAGAAAAGAATGTGTTCAAACAGTAAGTTCAGAGAAAACCCGACCGGATGGTCAGTAAATGATTCTTTTCAGTTTGTATTTGGCTTAAAAACGCTAGTGTTTTATACTGGATGCTGTAATTTTTATATAATTTTAATTATATTAAAATTAATTGGATAAAAAACATGAATTTTTGCAAAAACTGCACCTCTTCTGTGACTAATTTTATTAATAATAAATTAACATTAACTAATATTAACTTTATGATGATTTTTGAGTCAGCAGAAGTTAATTGACAACATGCAAATACTACTGGTCCAATGAGGTGAGCTAAATGAGATATATGAAATATGAGATAGATAGATATAAATGGATATAAATATACTACTAATTATAAGACTAGTCTTATGTCACAGAGTGTTTATCCTTTGTTGGGTTGCTTTAAAAAAAAAAATGGGGCCATAAATTAAGTGTATACCCACTTCTCCAGGCACCACTACACCAATGGCCAGATCTATTACAGAACCAGACTTATTGATAGCTGCCTTTTATAATTTAGAATGTAGGCGTCACTAATTTTTGAAGAAATTGACTTCAGAAAGACTGAAAAGCCTATACTAGATTAAGCTTGCAGAGCTAAACCCTTTAAACTAGTATTTGAGGAGTGTAGCCGTCATTGATCATGTTTAAGCGTCTCATCTCACCTGCCAGGTCGTGGATCAGGTCTTTGATGAGGTGGCCGATGATGGCGTAGAGCGTCAACACTATGATGATGGAGGCGAGGATGATGTAGAAGACGTGAATGGGCAGATGGATGGCGTCTCGAGCAGGTGGGATGTAATTCTTGAAGAACACCTCCTCCTCACCAGATGGGGGCAGCAGAGGAGGCTCACTCCCGGCCATCACACTCTTATCCAGAACACATCCTCACCGTTAACACCAATACAAGAACAACTGACCCTAACCTGACCCTGCTCTTCAATGATCAATGAGCTGATCACAGAACAGATTGGTTGATTTCTCATAATATCTCAGTAGTTTCCTTACACACAGTATTTCAGTGAGCTCACATTATAATGAACTTTTATCATGACAATTATAGACTTGTAAGCCAATACATACGTCCAGGTGAGAGTTTGTTCACAGGCCGTGATGAAGGTCAGATGTCATCCGTCCAGGGGAATCACAGTGTTATATGATCACATTGTCGCCTTCCTCTGAAGCTCCAGCAGTGAATGAAGAATAAAAGATGGAGGTGTTGATGTACGCATGTGAGCCGCTGTGATTGGCTGAGACGCTCAAGGTCACAGGCTTTATCAGCAGATATTATCCAGCTTTAGCACGGCTTACAGACTGGTTATGGTTAGGGTTAATCATAAACTGAGTGGGAGAAAAGGTACACAGAAATTTAACTTTATTAATAATAAACCTCATGAGTTATATTCTAGCATTGTAAACCTAATAAAATGGTCTAATAACAGCAGCTCATTAAAACAGTACACAATAAAAAATAGTTAATTGTCACCATGATTTAGGCATGATGCATTTCTTTCTTCTGATTTTAAGCTCTGGACAGCTTCATGAGATTCTGCTGCGGTGTTTTAGTAGCAGAACATCTCACATGTTTCTGTCCTCATTGACTCAGACAGGCTTTAGAATAATCTCGTAGCTCATGAAGATGAATCAGACACAAGAAGCTGTTGGTTCCATAATGAGGAGAGGCTTTATTTCTATTTTTCATTTGCATCATCTATGCCTTCTTGTTTATTTATATACAGTGCCAAAATATGAACTATCCCAGAATTTATTTTATTGGCATCACAGAACACAGTGGTTACGTTGATGACATCACAGCGATCACATGACCACGCCCTCTTTTCATGCTGAAAGACTGTTATCTGCACTTTGCTTCTCTACAGCAGCTAAAAGAGCATCTGGTCTGATAAAAACATGCTAAAGACAAATTGAAAACATAAAAGCCAGAGTAATGACAGCTGGCACCGACTCTCCTGTATGTAGACTCATAGTTTAGAGATGTAATGAAGGCTGGATCCTGTGATGATGACGGGCTCGGTGATGTTGGATCCCGGCAGCAGACCGGCTCGTTCTTCCTCCATCCGAACCCTCTCCTCTTCACAGCGCTCAGAATCACCAGCTTCAGTTTTAGGGCCAAACACCCAGTCTGAGGAGAGACGATGAAAACCATTCAGTTTGTGTGAAGGAGCAGAACACACACTGCTTATATTAGAAGACACAACCCTCCATCAGTCATCCTCTGAGGACGGATCTCAAATATCATACGCTCAGTGTTGTGAAGAGCTCAGCTGAGCAGAGGAGGATCTTTCTGAAGAACAGCGGGCAGTTTAATGGACTCATAAACAACCGTCACAAAACACACAAACAGGGAGGTACAGACCATCAGAAGAACATGGAAACGTGGACTACATGTCAATATCTGTGACGTGAACGAGCTTCATCAGGACAGGACCGCCCATTTACACTAGGTTTTCAAAGTTTATATCTGCCTGGATTACAGGGGAACGATTGAGCCGCAGAGAACAAGGAGAAGATTCATCAAAGCTTGTGTTCCAGCAGATCCAACATTCCCCAGATTAGGAGAACCAGAAATCCAGAAATTCCCATCTCATCCAGCACAGGAGAGAATAATGGGCAGGAAGAAGCCCCACCAGCGTCACACGTCCACAGGAGCACTTCACTCCACAGACTCTACAGAGAGCTATAGAAACTTTAACGCAATTCTTACCGTAACACTTATTTTCTTTGTGAACATGATGTGAGACTAAACTCCTCATGCTCCCGAGCCGTGCCGCTCTGTCTACTCCGAGCACACTTCATCTGGGTTTTCTGAATTTAACCTCATCAGCTCATATAAGAGAAACGTCCACTCCACGATTGTGATGGAGGTGTTGAACACGATGATCAAGATCAGGAGCCAGTGCAACATGCTGGTGTTCTGTCATGCAGCGGTGTTGTGTCTCTCAGAGACGCCTGTACTGCTATTATCCACTGATCGCACTTGAAAACGCTGTCATATGCATCTCCAAAACTAATCCAACTGTTTATCTAATAAGCCTTCAGCTCAGATCCCATACTGCCCTGCTTACAAGCCCCCCCGGACCCCAGATCTGCTCCTTCATGTGTGTCTCATCACAGTCTCCTCTGAATCACACACAACCGTCTCAGAACAGAACGCTTCATCAGTCATTTCATTTCTTCTCGCAGGTGAAATAAAGCAACATAACCAGCAACTCTTCTTCAAGAAAAGTCCCATTTGTGTCTCTGTGACAAACACTATTTGACTATTTTAGTGTGTGATGGAAAGAAATGCATTTATGTTTTCATTAGATCAAAGTAGAATGTCTCCATTCATCATATAAAAAGGCTTCATGTATTTGAGGAAATACAGTAAGTGCTGACTGTAGTAATGGGTCTTCAACCTCTCAAATATTCTGAATAGTAGTGCTCAAGGTTTGATAATAAAATATAAGATTCTGAGAAAAGACCATTAAGAAGAAGAATATTTGCTGACTGGTGATCTGAAAGTTGATGAACTGTAGTGAAATGACTGAAAAAGGCATCATTTCCTACTGGGCAAGTTGTTTCTTCAAGAAATATCTTATGTAAAGAGTTAATACATAATTACATGTTGTAATACATTGAACAGTGAGACTGTTTTTCTCTTACCTGTACATGAATAAGTGCTCCACAATTCCCAAATCATGCTTTTGTTACAGAACAAACAGGACAAAAGAAAAAAAAGAAGGCTGACAGGAAACTTAACAATGTAAGAGAAAGCGTTCTGTAGCTGCAGAAGAGAAAGATCTACATGACTCTACGCCGGAGACACTTCCTCTGTCTCTGCCTCTTTGAAGAAGACCTCCGACATCAAGAAGGTCCAGAAGATGATGCTCATGGAAATGTTGACGACGACCATGAAGATCAGGAGCGGATGCAACATGCTGCCGGCCGGAGGATAACCTTCCTCTGAACAGGAGCGTGTGAGCGAGCGTCAGTCTTCATCATCATCAT
>NC_039269.1:4975779-5008279 GCF_003368295.1 Carassius auratus | reverse complement strand
TTGTCTTACGATGCAGTGGTCAGTGCTCAAAATGGCTCGCATGCTGATCAACTACACAGGTGTAATGCATTTTTGCCAAAAATCCCTGAAACACTCAAGGGAATTCTGTGGCAGTCTGTTCATATCTCAGAAAGTGAAGAATATGTTTCCTCTCTGTCTCATGGCAAAACATAAATACTGTCTTCTCACAAACTGTCAATCATTAGGCATGTGGCGATTAATGGCCCACTGTTGAAGGAAAGAGGTCAAATCACACATAAGCGGTGACAGAGGAGGGTAAGGCTCAATAGAGTGAGTGGTTGACTGGTTTAACAGGAGGCAGAAAGCTGAAGTCACTCCCTGAAACGCTTCTTGGCAGGTTGCTGCAGATTGGCTGTTTCCACGGCAATCGCAGAAGATGCAGGGATCACGCAACCCCAAGTGGAAGAACCTGTGGACACGCCTGTGAAGACTTTTCCTGGAGAAGAGTGAAAGAACCTACATGACTCTACAATCAATCCTGCTGATAATCTGAAACACATCAGGGGAAGCTGAGATGCATTCCTGAGGTTAATACTCACACACACAGAGTCAGTTTAAAGATCCTGTAATGTTTTTGAATCATTTCATGATCAGTTGATATGTCTGTTAGCACATGCTGTAGTGTGCAGTGATGCACCATAGGTCTTCATTATTATTTGACCAGCTCTGTATGGCCACAAGGCTGATGTTTAATGATCATGCATAGAGTGTGGATAAACTATAATATGTTAACTGTGTGTATGCTGGATTCACGTCACATTTACCTCAGAAAAGTCATTCAACTGGAGTAAAGCCACAATAAAAACTACATTATGTCCACATTTAAATATTTTTATTAATTCTGAGCATTGAATGCTAAATAAACTAAAACTTTAGTTTTTTAAAAGAAAAAAATATTTTGTTGCATCACTAGTTGTGTTTATGTCAGTGAGATGTGATAAATCTTGTCCCTGTTTGTGATTGGACAAATCATAAGTAGCTCATGCAACCCCTGTTGTCACATGACAGATCTCACAGAAGGAAGTACTCAAGCAATGATGACACAAGTAGCATGAGCTGAAACACACACCACAAACTAGACCATTACCATGGCAAAGAGAGGAAGAGGAGGAGCTTAGAGAGGAAATCCTGATTTCATTCTTCTGGAAACACTCAGAGAAAATGAGAGAAATAGAGGAAAGACAGAACAAAGAAAGAAAGAAAAAAAGAAAAGGAAGGAGGTCGAGACTCAAGATGAGGGACAAACACAAGACAAATACAGTAGTGAACACATATTGTCTGAGATGAAACTGAACACGCACCTCTAGATTCACTCGCGCTTTCTTCAGCACATCTCGCGTCCGGGAAACTGTAAGAAAGATGTGCTTGTTAAAGCTTGGAAGCTGATGACATCATTACACTAACAAACCAACCACATATAACAGCAAAAGTACAAACTCACTTTAACAACCTTAAGAATACTGAAAAAAATGCAGTGGACTCTCCTAGCTGGTTATTGTTTACATATCAATCAATCAATCACCTTTATTTATATAGTGCTTTAAACAAAATACATTGCGTCAAAGCACTGAACAACATTAATTTGGAAAACAGTGTCTCAATAATGCAAAATGATAGTTAAGGTAGTTCATCATTGAATTCAGTGATGTCATCTCTGTTCAGTTAAATAGTGTCTGTGCATTTATTTGCAATCAAGTCAATGATATCGCTGTATATGAAGTGACCCCAACTAAGCAAGCCAGAGGCGACAGCGGCAAGGAACCGAAACTCCATCGGTGACAGAATGGAGAAAAAAACCATGGGAGAAACCAGGCTCAGTTGGGGGGCTCAGTTGGGGGACCAGTAGTTCAATTCCAGGCTGCAGCAAAGTCAGATTGTGCAGAAGAATCATCTGTTTCCTGTGGTCTTGTCCTGGTGGTCCTCTAAGACAAGGTCTTTACAGGGGATCTGTATCTGGGGCTCTAGTTGTCCTGGTCTCCGCTGTCTTTCTGGGCAGTAGAGGTCCTTTCTAGGTGCTGATCCACCATCTGGTCTGGATACGTACTGGATCTGGGCGACTGCAGTGACCCTCTGATCTGCATACAGACTGGATCTGGTGGCTATGGTGACCTCGGAACAAGAGAGAAACAGACAAATATTAGCGTAGATGCCATTCTTCTAATGATGTAGCAAGTACATAGGGTGTTATGTGAAGTGTTTCCGGTTCCGGTTTACCTAATTAATGCAGCCTAAAAATCCTTTAACGGATTTGGATATTAAAAGCATATTAGTATGTTATGTGTATGCCAGGTTAAAGAGATGGGTCTTTAATCTAGATTAAAACTGCAAGAGTGTGTCTGCCTCCCGAACAATGTTAGGTAGGTTATTCCAGAGTTTAGGCGCCAAATAGGAAAAGGATCTGCAGCCCGCAGTTGATTTTGATATTCTAGGTATTATCAAATTGCCTGAGTTTTGAGAACATAGTGGACGTAGAGGAGTATAATGTAAAAGGAGCTCATTCAAATACTGAGGTGCTAAACCATTCAGGGCTTTATAAGTAATAAGCAATATTTTAAAATCTATACGATGTTTGATAGGGAGCCAGTGCAGTGTGGACAGGACCGGGCTAATATGGTCAAACTTCCTGGTTCTAGTAAGAACTCTTGCTGCTGCATTTTGGACTAGCTGTAGTTTGTTTACTAAGCGTGCAGAACAACCACCCAATAAAGCATTACAATAGTCTAACCTTGAAGTCATAAATGCATGGATTAACATTTCTGCATTTGACATTGAGAGCATAGGCCGTAATTTAGATATATTTTTGAGATGGAAAAATGCAGTTTTACAAATGCTAGAAATGTTAGGAATGCTAGGAAAGATTGCGATCAAGTAGCACACCTAGGTTCCTAACTGATGACGAAGAGTTGACAGAGCAACCATCAAGTCTTAGACAGTGTTATAGGTTATTACAAGCAGAGTTTTTAGGCCCTATGATTAACACCTCTGTTTTTTCTGAATTTAGCAGTAAGAAATTACTCGTCATCCAATTTTTTATATCTACTATGCATTCCATTAGTTTTTCAAATTGGTGTGTTTCGCCGGGCTGCGAGGAAATATAGAGCTGAGTATCATCAGCATAACAGTGAAAGCTAACACCATGTTTCCTGATGATATCTCCCAAGTGTAACATATAAAGCGTGAAGACTAGCGGCCCTAGTACTGAGCATTGAGGTACTCCATACTGCACTTGTGATCGATACGATACATCTTCATTCACTGCTATGAACTGATGGCGGTCATATAAGTAGGATTTAAACCATGCTAATGAACTTCCAATGATGCCAACAAAGTGTTCAAGCCTATGCAACAGAATGCTGTGGTCAATTGTGTCAAACGCAGCACTAAGATCCAATAAAACTAATAGAGAGATACACCCACGATCAGTTGTTAAGAGCAGATCATTTGTAACTCTAAGGAGAGCAGTCTCAGTACTATGATACGGTCTAAATCCTGACTGGAAATCCTCACATATACCATTTTTCTCTAAGAAGGAATATAATTGTGAGGATACCACCTTTTCTAGTATCTTGGACAGAAAAGGGAGATTCGAGATGGTCTATAATTAACAAGTTCTTTGGGGTCAAGTTGTGTTTTTTTTTATGAGAGGCTTAATAACAGCCAGTTTGAAGGATTTGGGGACATATCCTAATGACAATGAGGAATTAATAATAGTCAGAAGAGGACCTATGACTTCTGGAAGCACCTCTTTTAGGAGCTTAGATGGTATAGGACCTAACATACATGTTGTTGGTTTAGATGATTTAACAAATTTATACAATTCTTCCTCTCCTATAGTAGAGAATGAGTGGAACTGTTCCTCAGGGGGTCTATAGTGCACTGTCTGATGTGATACTGTAGCTGACGGCTGAATGGTTGCAATTTTATCTCTAATAGTATCGATTTTAGAAGTAAAGTAGTTCATAAAGTCATTACTGTTGTGGTGTTGGGAAATGTCAACACTTGTTGAGGCTTTATTTTTCGTTAATTTAGCCACTGTATTGAATAAATACCTGGGGTTAGGTTTGTTGACTTCTAAAAGAGAAGAAAAGTAATCAGATCTAGCAGTTTTTAATGCTTTTCTGTAGGATATGCTACTTTCCCGCCAAGCAATACGAAATACCTCTAGTTTTGTTTTCCTCCAGCTGCGCTCCATTTTTCTGGCTGTTCTCTTTAGGGTGCGAGTATGCTCATTATACCATGGTGTCAAACTGTTTTCCTTAACCTTCCTTAAGCGTAAAGGAGCAACTGTATTTAAAGTGCTAGAAAAGAGAGAGTCCATAGTTTCTGTTACATCATCAAGTTGTTCTGAGGTTTTGGATATGCTAAGGAATTTGGATACATCAGGAAGATAACTTAAAAAGCAGTCTTTTGCGATAGAAGTGATGGTTCTTCGATACTTGTAACAAGAAGTAGAATTTACAATTTTGGCTATATGAAGTTTGCACAGAACTAAATAATGTTCTGAGATATCATCACTTGGCTGAATAATTTCAACATTATCAACATCAATTCCATGTGACAGTATTAAATCTAGAGTATGATTTCGACAATGAGTAGGTCCTGAAACATGTTGTCTAACACCAATAGAGTTCAGAATGTCTATAAATGCTGATCCCAATGCATCTTTTTCATTATCAACATGGATATTAAAATCACCAACTATTAAAACTTTATCTGCAGCCAGAACTAACTCAGATGTAAAATCACCAAACTCTTTAATAAAGTCTGTATGGTGCCCTGGTGGCCTGTATACAGTAGCCAGTACAAACATAACAGGGGATTTATCATTAACATTTGTTTCTCTGGATAATGTTATATGTAGCACCATTACTTCAAACGAGTTATACTTGAAGCCTGCCCTCTGAGAAATCCTGAAAACGTTGTTATAAATTGAAGCAACTCCTCCCCCTTTGCCTTTTAGACGCGGCTCGTGTTTATAACAGTAATCTTGGGGGGTGGACTCATTTAAAATAATGTAATCATCAGGTTTTAGCCAAGTTTCTGTCAAACAGAGCACATCTATTTTACGATCAGTTATCATATTATTTACAAAAAGTGTTTTCGTAGAAATGGATCTGATATTCAATAAGCCAAGATTTATCATTTGTTTATCCATATTGCATTTGTTTTTTTATTTGTTGAACCTCAATTAAATTGTTAGCCTTAACTTGGTTTGGATGTTTTTTGTATTTTCTAGTTCGGGGAACAGACACAGTCTCTATAGTGTGATATCTAGGTGAAAGAGTCTCTATGTGCTGAGAATTAACTGACCTCTGTGACGGGAGGCAGCTAGCAGACGGTCGGTTTAGCCAGTCTGTCTGCTTCCTGATCTGGGCCCCAGTTAGTCAAGTATATACTCTAAGACTATTTGCCATATTTCTAGAGAGAAGAGTGGCGCCACCCCAGGAGGGATGAAGACCATCTCTTTTAAACCGGTCAGGTCTGCCCCAAAAGCTCGTCCAATTGAAATCTATGAAACCTATATTATTCTGTGGGCACCACTTAGACATCCAGCCATTGAGTGATGACAATCTGCTATGCATCTCGTCACCACGGTAAGCAGGGAGGGGACCAGAGCATATTACAGTGTCTGACATCGTGCTTACAAGTTCACACACCTCTTTAAAGTTATTTTTAGTGATCTCCAACTGGCGAAGTCGAACATCATTAGCGCCGGCATGAATAACAATCTTACTGTATTTACGTTTAGCATTAGCCAGCAGTTTTAAATTTGCCAAGATGTCAGGCGCTCTGGCTCCCGGTAAACATTTGACTATGGTGGCTGGTGTCTCTATATTCACGTTCCGTACAATACAATCACCAATAACTAGAGCACTTTCATCAGGTTTCTCAGTGGGTGCATCACTGAGTGGGGAGAAGCTGTTTAATGTTTTGATCGGAACAGAAGAGCGGTGTTTTGACCCACGACTACGCTGCCTCACCGTCACCCAGTTGCCCTGCTTCAGGGGCTCTGTTGCCAGAACCGGACAATGTACAGGAATCCCTGAGCTAGACGCATCCAAAGCCGTATCTAGAGCCCTAACATTCTTACTGTCCTCAATTAAAGTTTGGATGCGTGTCTCTAATTCTGAAATCTTCTCTGTCAGCCTAACTATTTCCCTGCATTTATCACATGTGAATCCCTCATCTGTGACAGAGATAGATAAACTGTACATGTGGCAAGAGGTGCAAATAACAATTGCAGGAGAAGCCATTACTCACCGTGCTTGATGAAATATTCTTACTGCGGATGTTTGATGAACTTGTGAAAAACTGCAGCGTGAGAGAGGAGAGGAGAAAAGAAAACGCTAATGACAAGCTAACGAGTGCTAGCGCTTTGCAGGTGTACTGCACTCATGGAAAAGTGAACGATCAAAGTTAATCTGATAAGATTGATCGATAATATCAGAAATATGGTGTGAATTAAGTTATATTTTACAACTTAAAAAAAAAAAAACAGACAGTGATAGTAAGAAAGATTATAGAGAAAAAAAAAATAAAAATAAAAACAGCTACACGGAGCTACGATTAGCTACAGAAGGCCAACAGGAAGTAGAGAAAACACTGTCCAACAGTGACACCAACAGGCAGGAGGCTCAGTCATTAGGACCAAAAGTCTACATAGTGAGACGAGCTGTGCTCAGCATGTGAACTTTATAGTTTTTTCCTTTTGCTCCTCTCTACAAACCCAAATGCAATTGTTATCACAAAGCCATTGAGCTACGTAAGAACTCACACTGGTCCCCAGGCCGTTTTTCTATGACGGAGCAAAATGAAAAAAGTTAAGTATACTTTGGGCCTCATTTGCCGTGTTTGGGATGTTTAACACACGCAGTGAAGACTATTATACAGTGTTTTATTTTACATTTGATTACTTTATTCGATGTCTGAGCCAGGCTATTACTGGCCTGAATTCTTCTGTTAGGCTAAAAAGCACTGTTTTTTATTCTTCATTTTTGAACTCACGCTGGTTGACAATGAAGGTCTCCATGCATTCTTTGCTTCGGTTGGAGCAGCGTAGACGCTGGATGGTTCCCTGCAGAACCTCCTCCTGTTCAGCCATCCGCAAATGGAGCGACTGGATCTCCTCACGCATTAACTGCTCCTGAGAGGAGACAGTGCCACAATTCTCAGTGCTCAATTCATTCACATTAACACTGCATTTGGTTTTTAGGGCTCAATAAATGCAGTTCGAACCCTCTGAATGAGATGAGCGGGACCGTCGCTGCTCGGAAGCGCCGCCCGCCAGAACATCTTGAGCAGAGACACTGCCTCATCCAGAATCTGACACAAGGTCTTGGTGTTGGAGAGAAGTGTCTTCACTGTGTTATAATCCAGAGCCTGTAAGTGAGAAACACGTGACCCCAATGCCGTTTGCACAAGCACTCTGATCTGTCACGCGTCTGAGCATCACCTTTCCTCCGCTAATCTCCAGCAGGGCAGAGCTGAGACTCGACTGCAGCACCGCCTCCATCCGCTGCACGAGTGCCCGGCCCTCCATTACCTGCTGCTGCAGGGCACTGTAGTCATCCACATGACCGATGGCATGCCGCCCGTTACAGTTGGCAAACGAGCCGTCCGGAGCTTCTCCCTCCAGATCCGTATGAGGCTCCATTGAGTCTAAAGAGAGAGGATGCATTTTAGTTCTTCTCATCAACCTTATAACTTGAACATTCCTCAAGCAGCACCACTAATTACTAGTTCCCAACCAGAAGTACTTCAGCAGGGTCCAGAAGGTCACTAGAAAGTTTACCTGTAACTGCTGCCAGAACTGGTAAATTTGTGCAAGACAAACAAGCTCAGGTTCTCAATGAAGCCAGAAGCCAAGTCTAAGTGTGGGTTTAGTTTCAGCAGAAAATTTATAAGATAAAAAATAATGACTTAAAATCCAATTCAAACAACTTGATAGGCCTGCATTTTAGCCACAATGAAATAGTGACATAAGAATCCCAGCTGCAGCCGATGTCAGCACACACCATTAGTGTTCACAGCGCTGTCCTCCATCTCTGAGTACGGAGAGTACAGGGGACCCACGTCTCTGACAGGAGGAGAAGGAGAAGGGTCTGTGGAGCACGGTAGATTGGTTAGTACATCACAAAACCACTACGACCAACCTGCAGGTAATGCTCGACATATTCAAGCAGATTCTCAGTGCACATGTCAATACCTAACACATGAGTGTCATGTTGTCTACTTACTTTTAATCACTAGGGTAATCATATAGGCCATTTTTACTATTCCTGTCCTTGCCAGGATTTCTATATTGCCTAAAATATCAAGGTTTTGGCTGTTTGCACTTTGCAGATTGATCGTTGTATGACATTGACGAGAGCTATAGAAAGCAGAGTAGATGCCTCCTTATGCTTTCAAATCACTCTCCTGGTACTTTGGTGTCATACAATGATCGATGCACAGCGTCATTTCAAGTCGAACAAATGAACAAACACACTTAACACGTGCACTTATTTAAATCACTTTGATTCTCTGTAGATCTTACCTTCTCACGCACGACAATTGGTAGATTATATACAATACCTACATTTTATTGGTCAAACTACTTTGGATGTTTCAGACAATATTAAAATCCTGGCCAGGACATGTGCAAAACAAATGGCCACCCTATAAATCATGCATGCAGAACAGTCAATGTGAAATCAGCATGGGCACACGCTACCGTGCATAAGCTGTCGGCGGTAAAGCACGTCTCGCAGCGGACTTCCCAGGATGATGGGCGACGGGCGCTGATCGATGCAGTGATCCAGCTGTTTCTGTAGCTGAGCTCGTAGAGCACTGTTCTCCTGTACACTGCGCTCCAATTGGGCCCTTAGAGCCCGAACTTCCACCAGCAGCTCCCCAAGTTCCACTGCCGGGCAGCGCATATCACACACCCACCCTACACAACAGAGGCTCAGTGCACCGACTGGATGATTAAAATCTATACCTGATTTGTTTGTATTAACTGGAAACTGTGATTTGATGAAAGTCTACTACTCAATATTCAACATGACTCATGCACATATTCACACTTCACATGATAGCTAATGCACCGCTGCAAATCACACTAGTGAGCAGTAGTGAATGATACAAACATATGTTACGTTTCACAGGAATAAATAAACTATGACAGGTTTGCAGAAACATGAGAGTAAATAAACCATGGCAGAATCTTTTTATTGTGGATGTGTGTGGACTATTCCAGTATCGTTCACAGATGTGGTGCTTCTGCAGTATCTCACCTGCAGAGGTGCTCTTTCTCACACCACACACACGGTCGTACAGTTGTAGTTCACTCTGTAGGGAGTGAAGCAGCTGTCTGCTCTCTGCTAACTGCTGCTGGAGTAAAGTCACCTCGTGCTGCAGTCTGAACACAGATCACTAGTTACTCAGCCTTCATTCACATGCAGTGTTGGCTAAGTTACTTTCAAAAAGTAATTAATTACTATTACATCATCAATATTGTATTTAAATTACTTTACTAATTCATCTGTCTGAAAAGTAACTTAATTACTCAATAAGTAACTTAATTATTCAAATTAGTAATCAGGCTACATCTTAAAGGGTTAGTTCACCCAAAAAATGAAAATTATGTCATTAATAACTCACCCTCATGTCGTTCCAAACCCATAAGACCTCCATTCATCTTCGGAACACAGTTTAAGATATTTTAGATTTAGTCCTAGAGCTTTCTGTCCCTAAATTAAAAATATATGTACGGTATACTGTTAATGTCCAGAAAGGTATTTTCGATGATTTAACAAATTCTAACTGACCCTCTGATGTCACATGGACTACTTTGATGATGTTTTTCTTACCTTTCTGGACATGGACAGTAGACCGTACACACAGCTTCAATGGAGGGACAGAAAGCTCTTAACTAAATCTAATATATCTTAAACTGTGTTCCAAAGATGAACGGAGGTCTCACAGGTTTGGAACGACACGAGGGTGAGTTATTAATGACATAATTTTAATTTTTGGGTGAACTAACCATTTAAAATCCCTTGATAAAAATGTAACACTTCATTCTTTCAATTTGAGTCAAACATATAATAGTTTAGTCTTTTAGTTTTAAAACAACTGTAATACTTAAACATTTTTATAAAAAATGTAACCTTCTTTGGTTAACAAATAGAAATACTCTCAATAACAAAAAAGCTTAAGAAAAGTTAAACAATACATTTCAGTTTGGCAAGATGTTCAGTAAAATCCATAAAGGTTTACTTAAAAATAACACGTTAACTAATGTAGGTAAGAATAAATTACATAAATGATCTTCTCTGCTGAATAAATCCGTGTCAGATCACGCTTTTCTTCTGAAGTGAATTCCTCATAGCAGGACTTTTTCAAAAACGATGAAAATTAGATGAATCTTGGTGGGGTTTTTTATTAATTTTTTGTATCTAGATGAAGGTGTTTGCACGGAGTTGAATGCATATAATGAGCTCGGATACAGGAAAGACTGTACCTCGATTTAGTTCAATACGGATTGCATAATCAGAGAATTTCCGTTTTCAGTTTGAATTCAATCATTTAAAAGTAGACACAAGCTTTCTATAGACATTTCTCATGTTTCTGTGTCAAATATTCGCTGAGTTTGTGACGTGTAGAAAGTTGCTAAAGGAAACCTAGATGGCTGAAAGTGCATCCTGTTTGTTGTTTATTTTGCAAATGCACAAAGTTTTGTTGTTATTGTCAGTGTACACAAATAAAAGTAGGCCTTTTTTAGATTCGATAGATTTTAGAATTATCTGTATCTACTAGTATTTACTGCATTTCATTAGCTCTGTACTTGTACTCTACATTGTTGAATCTGATCTAAAAAAAGAAAGAAAGAAAAGGTATTTAAGGTTTCTCTGTGAATCAGGAAAAACTGAAAGTAAAGGCGTTGGCACGCAGAGTGTTAAAGATGCTGCATTAAATTTTATCTTTAGACGGTAAATTTAGATTTCAAATTCAATGCTGATTTTATAACTGCTGAAATTATTTACTGTATGTTACGCAAGTACTTTAACTGTAACTGTAAAAGTAACTATAATTAAATTACCTAAAAAAAGCAGTAATCCCTTACTTTACTTTTTCAGTGGATAGGTAATTGAATTACAGTAATGCTTTACTTTGTAATGCGTTACACCCAATACTGTTCAAGTTTCACACTTATCAGTAAGAAACAGATCACAATGACCACAAAAGGCTTTCTCCAAATGGAGCTGCTCTTTCTAAGTGCTCACATGGTTTCTCTGACCTGTTGTTGTGCTCCTGACTGTTTTGTCTGTCCTGTCGAAGTTGTTGGATTTGTTGACTTTGTTCACAGTTGTGTGTCTGCAGCCTCCTCAACTCCTCCTTCCATTGTGCTGCCTCTAACTCCGCCTGCTGCAGACGGACACGCCCAGAAAGCACCGCCTCCCGGAGCTGCTCTGTCTCTTCACTGCAGTCTGCCTCATAAAAATTTCTAATTATTAACGCTCCAGAGTCCTATAGACAGTAATGCTCATTCTGCAAATTTATAAGACTGTAATAGGATTCATGTGAATTAATAAGTCTTTTGCTGTAATATATCTCCGCTTTTGCAGAGACATTAAATGCATGTGATCTGTAGCACTTATGTTTAGTTATGTTGTCCACAAATTATATCTATGTGGTCTGTATATTGCTGGGCTGGTTAAAAGAAAAGCTAAACAGTGATGCTCTCCATTAGCTATTATAGGTGGTCAAGTCTAGTGTTTCCCAACCCTGTTCCTGTAGGCACAACAACAGTATGCATTTATTGCTTTACCATTACCTAGAGCCATTCATCTGTTTGTGTGTTTGTCTGTGTGTGTGTGTGTGTGTGTGTACCTCTGCTGGCTTGTAACTTTGACTCTAGTGCCAGATTTTCCTCCTTTAATGCTCTGACTTCATTGGTCAGTTGGCTGACTGCATCATGACTCTGGATAAAGATGTTGTTTGGAGCCACTGTCAAACACACACACACACACAGAAACACACAACAACAATACTTTGGCTTAAGTTTGAAATGGTTCTCACAACTATACACAAGCACACATACTCAATTTAAACACTGCATAAAGCAAACTAGATTTTGAAAAAAATGTTAGTCAAGACTATAGGTTAGAAATCGTTTGAAATTTTACGGTTCTGGTTCCAATTAAAATTAACTATTATTATGTTTTTATTATTTTACCTTCTTTGAATGTAGTGTTGGTGGGAGGTAGTAAGTAATGTTGAGTAATACTAATCCATCAATCAGCATGTGCTTCAAAGTTGATGTTTTTTACACTATCAATAACATTTAGCTTTTAAAAGAGGGAATAAGCTAATTGGCCAAATAGTCCCTTGAGGACTGAGATACTTGTTCATTTCCCTAAATTAATAAAATATTAACTTTTATACTTATAATCATGTATACACACTCTCCATAAAGCCCCTATTTTACAAATAATAATGCAGTCAGGGGATGCTGTGATGCAATGAGTGGTTTCCACATTTTAAAACAATTTAAATGCATGAAAATAAATATTTTATATCACTTTGTTTATCACTCTTGAAATGACCTGTACACTAAATTATCTATCCCTCATACTTACATAACAATAGCAGTCTATTTATTTAGTGGTACAAGTTGAAGTCAGTATGTGTATTAAATTACACTATGGGACAAATAAGTGTTTGAGTGAAGTGACATAATTCGTGCTCTGCATTTGACCCATGCAAAGTGCACACACAGCAGTGAACACACACACACACACACACACACTGTGAGCACACACACGGAGCAGTAGGCATCATTTTTGCTGCGTCACCCGGGGAGCAGTTTGGGGTTTGGTGACTTGCTCAAGGACACCTCAGCCACGGTATTGCCTGCCCAAGACTCAAACCCACAACTTTAGGATTAGGAGTCAAACGCTCTAACCATTCGGCCACGACTTCCCCTTAATTAGTCCACGACTTAATTATAATGTAAATTAGTGGTGGCAGGTGCACTGCGCTGCCTGTATATGTACAGTCAGACAAAACAACATGCACCGTTATCAAAGGAGAGAGTGTGCATCCAGTCATGGGAAACGTGTTCAGGAGTTAAAGACACTATGTGGCGTGGCGAGTCTTTAGAGTGTGCGTCATTAGAAACAATGTACTCGGTAATAAAAGAGGCAGGGAGGCATTTCTGTTATTCAGTTTGTGACATCCTTCACGGGAAACGCACAATCATCAGAAAACCGGCGCAAGTCTGCTCACAGCGCTTGGTCACGTGCACCAGAACCATTTTCAGAAACTAAAAAATTGCTCACGGTTACGGTTCTTTTAAAAATCGGAACCGGTTATCAGTTCCCAACCCTTAGTCAAGACAAACTTAAAGTTGGCTTTGTTTGTATTTTTTTTAAAGCCTAAGAAGGTGCATCTGTAATTACATTATGTAACTGAGTACATAAATGAATGTGAGTAATCTTACCTGATGCTGATATTACAATAGCCGGTATTAACAGTTTATGTGATCTGGCTCTTGATTTTATTATTATTATTTTCTTTATTATTATTATTTCTTTTCCGGAAAGCAAATATATCAAACATGTGCATGGTAAGAGCATCTATGGTAATTCGCGTTGGCCAAAACACACAAGGAAACGCGTTATGAAATAAAATATCACCGGCAATCACAGACATTTGCATTCGGACGGCATTCGTTTTCTCAGAGGATCACAGAGTTTGCTGAAAAACAGTAGGTAATTTGCTCTGGAATTATCACAGAGGTTGTGTGAGAAAAACACACAAGCAAAACACACAGATGTGGCAGATTCGGACGGATTAAAATCACCAAGTACGTCTGTGAAACACAGATTTCTCTAACGACCCCCTGTTAAACTAGTCCCGTCCGAATAGGGCTTTTCTCAAGCAAATTTAATTAGATTAGATTAGATTCAACTTTATTGTCATTGCACATGTAAGGTACAAGGCAACGTAATGCAGTTAGCATCTAACCAGAAGTGCAATAAGCTTTAAATAAACAATCGTTTACCAGGTTTATTGAACAAAATGACACATATTTGTTCTGAATATGACACTGTTGTTCTGAATTTCAGTCATGTGATGGTCTGTTGCCCAATAACAGATTAACAATATGAATGTGAGCATCATATTGTGTCAAAATATGAATTGTCTTTCTCACACACACACACACACACACACACATACCGGTGTCTCTCTCCCATGTGGCCAGACGTCCCTCTAACTGCTGCCTCAGTCTCTCGTTGGTTCTGATTGAATCTTCCAGTCTCTGACGCAAAGATCGGATCTCTCTCAGATGCTCCTCGATCACATCAACACCTGTCAGCATCACATCATATTTACAACAACTGAAGGGGAGTCCATGTGTTTATACTGTTTCTCAGTTTGTTTTTATTTAAACTGCTGATTGAATGGCTGGACAGTAACACACACAAACACACAAACCTGTTTGACTGTTGCCAGACTGATAATAAGATGATCCATCAAAACCTCTTATTGGTTGAATCATATTCTCCATGTCCCACATTGCATCTGTTTGCAGAGATGGGCCTCCACTCTTTCCCAGTACATGTTGGGATACAGGTGTGTAATCGATTGATTGCATGGTCAGCTGATAGCTGGAGAGTGAGCGAGGAGCACTGAAAGCTGTTAGAAAGAGTGACGCAGAAATTAATTTCAGGACACACAAGTCTCTAAAGTGTTGGGATCTATCAGGTGAAAGCACTCATTTCTGATCATATCACATGAGTTTGCAAGGTTATGAACAAATAATAATAAATATGAAGAACTGAATTATGCTTAGTCCCTGTTGAGGCTATCCTATAAGCCTCGGCATAGATGGCATGGTGTTCTCAATGCGTAGCAGGAAATTCTGAGTCCAAACATTAGCTCTCTTTGGGTGGTGTTCCCGTTTATTATGAAGGTAAAAAAAAAAGATATTTCACCCAGTGCTGAATATTAAAGTGCTGTCGTGCTGTTGGTAAACTGACTGCTCACGGCTACGGCAAGAACCGTGTGTTCCTCGCCATCCACACCCTTTCCTAACTAATTGCAACACCTGTAAATATATCTAGCTCCCTGTGACGTGTCACACATAGTGAAACACTCCCACCCAATGGTTAGAATAATAGTAGCAATATTAACCGATCCAGAGAAGGTTTAACTGTCATTCTGCATTATTGACACACTGTTTTCCTAATGAATGTTGTTCAGTTGCTTTGACGCAATGTATTTAGTTTAAAGTGCTATATAAATAAAGGTGATATGACGTGACTTGACTTCTGTTTGTGGGTTTGCAGTAAGTTAGTCAATCGGGGATAAACACATGCTGTGCGCTCACATCTCATGGGCAGCCTCTGCTGTGCTGGGGCAGTCAGGACACTGTGCACGGGGGCAAAGGTCATGGGGATAGAGTGAGCAGGCCAGCTCTGGGTTTGGATCAGAGGCTGTGAGCTGGACGAGATTCCCGTGAACACACCTGCATACGGTGGAGCACAGATGCATGTGTCTCTATGTGTGTCAGTGACATACTATTGCACTCTCCTGTGTCCTGTAGTGGGAGACACTGGACTGACAACAGCAATGAAATCTTCTTCATTAGCATTTGGGTAAAACACACAATCTGAAGTTTTGGTAGAGACAGCTGCATTAACAATCTGAGATCAGAAAGAAACAGACTGTGAAGTTCACAGATTTAATTTTTAGTTCTATTTTGTCTTTTGTTTTAATGACAGCAGCACGGCAGCTACATGAACAAAACCTGGTGATCATGTTTTCCAGAATCAGAAATCTGGGTCACTCAACAAATGTTAGGGTTCTTTGATTTGAATTCTCAAAAATCTTGTTTATCATGTTTAAATGATTAAATTCATATGTTGTTTACAAATATTTTTCATATGCATTTATTCATTTTTGATTTATTACTTATTGATTAATGATTCTTATATTAATCTTTGCCATATATTCATATTCAAGTGTTTACTCAGAGGATAACTGATCCCCAACTGAGCCTGGTTTCTCCCAAGGTTTTTCCTCCATTCTGTCACCGAGTTTTGGTTCCACTGGCTTGTTTAGTCAGGGACACTTAATATCCAGAGATAGTTTACTCTTTTACTCTTTACTCATTCCTTTCCTACTTTCCTCTGTTTCTTTTGCTTTTCCCCACTCTTTACATTTTATTAGCATAAAGCAATTACATGGATTTAGAGAAAGTTCAGCTGTCAATCCATGAGATTTCCGTGAGACTGTGAATAGGGTTGGGTACCGAAACCCGGTGCTAATATGGAACTGGTATGCACAGAACCGAATCAGAACACAGATTTCAGTGCCTCTTAGATGTCGGAGCGATCAATTGAAATATTTATCGTGGCTCTCTGAAATGTACACTAGAAGCATGGGCATAGCTAGGCTTTTTTAGCGGGGCTATAGCATTTAGCTCCATAAACTGAGCTCAAATTTGCGATCGCCCCAGAGTCAGTTTGCTTAAATTTCATCTGAAAACGGCGGCAGATCGGTCTCCTCCCATTTCAGCGCTCTTTAATCCACAGACCGCAGTGGAACAGCGCGAGCGGAATCAAACAGAAACAGAGGACACAAGGTGTGTGTTTATCGATAGATTGTTAGAATAACGGTATCTGTCTAGTTCTTTGTCATAAATATGGTTTACAAAAGGTCACGAGGGAGCATCAGTATCCAATCTACTGTAAAGATTTTGCTCCGTTCACCGCTCATCGCACCACAGCTGTTTCCTCCAGCGAAACTCTAGCCCTTAACACATTTGAACTTTAATTACACTTATTTAAATATACTTACTTTATATATACACTACTGTGCAAAAGTCTGAAGCACATTAGTATTTTCGTGCTCGGCCAGTTATTTATATCTTTTGCTGTAGTGTGCCAGTAGGAAATATCAGTTTAGATTTCGTTTTTCTCAATTTCATCTGTTTCTTCATGTAATCACAGACAGATTATATGTGGATCATCGGGTTTTGTCAGACTGCTTGTGCATTCAAAAATCTCACTAGATGGCGCAGAGGCTTGAGTCCAACAGAACTACGGGAGCCCTGAGTAGTGTCGCCGGTTTTATTTTGTTGCGTCCATACAATATTTTTTAGAGTGTGAACAATACATTTTCACAGAATGTAGCCTATTCAATCCCAGAGTCCAGACATTAGTAAAGTATCAGTTTATGAACATGTTTTTAGGCTTTTTTAGATTTGGGAATACACATGCATTACAGAAGTGACAAAAACGTTTTTATATATTTTTTAGAATTTATGTGATTTAATATGCAAAAACCAGAAGGACAATATCTGCAGAGAAGGGCTGGCCATTCTCAAAACATAAAATATAAATTTTATTTAAATTTTCGTTTTTGTGTTTCAGAGGAAAAATCATTGTTAAGACATCTCTCAATTACGGACGGTTCTGAAAGAAGAATTTATGCAAATGCATAAAAAGTGCTTTAAAAACTTTAACAGAGATGTCTAGAGGGTATTTAATAGATCTGCTTCCCACGTAAGATTTTTCTAGTTACTAGTAGTTCATTTGTCATTATTCATGGCATTATTCAACTAATCGCAGGTTTATATTAAATTTATATCTATAATCCATAATGAGCCTTCATATATATACCATGCTCAAGCGCATGCATTAAGTTTGCCTCGAAGCACAGGCAGAAGTAGCATTAATTATAATTAATAAACAAATGTTTTCTTGTTGGCTGCCAGATGAAATTTACAGTACTGGCTCTCTCCACATGGACTCGCCTTAAGAGAGAGATGCAGCCTTCACAGATTACACAGTGCTTTCATTTTGAATTGATGTGTTTAAAATACATTTCAAGCTTTCTGTAGATATATTTGTCATGTATGTGAGACAACCCAATTTTCAGTTATTTAATTATCAGGAAAAAAATCATGTGATCGAGAGGACGCCTCCCTGTCATGCATGCGCATTAATAGTTTTCACAGAAACGCTTGAATATGAATAATAATTAACATTTTGTATATACATTACAAAGTAATTTTTTTTTTTTACATGCAATTATCCAAAATAAAACCAAACAAGATTTGTAATGAAGATAAAATATGTAGACAAATAAGAATAAATGCTGCGGAAGCACTCCGCATCATGCTTGCAGAGCAAATCTTAAAAAAATATTTAAGGAAATTTATATATTTATATATATTTATATATTTTAGGGAATATTATACAAACCTGCATTTAAATGCGGCTGCAATTTATTTATTTATTTATTTTACTTAAATTACATGAAAGCAAGTAAAGAAGACTCTTTACTTTTCAAGAAAAATCATTGAAGTTGCATTTTGTTAATTATAATGAGAAATTTTGAGTTTATACGTGAAGATGTTTTATTATTCAGTTTATTCTTTTGAGTTTCAATGATTTAGTTAAATTGTGAAGGTTTAATTTATTCGTATTTTTAATTAGGCCTAAATAATGGGAGTGAAATTATACAGTGCCTCACGTTTTACTAAAACAGCTCACTATAGGCTAGCACTTTTAATGCTCCGATGCAAAGTAAACCACAATTTACTTTGAATAATATAACACATAATTCATAGCCTATTATATAAATAATACTGCACATTATTTAAATATCTCAAATCTAAAATATGGTGTAGAGAAAATATAAGCACAGGCTCATTGGCTTGACATTTATCATGCTTGTATTCGTTCTGAGAAATGCACATATCTTCATAATAACTAAACTTTCATCTGTGAATATTAAATATTTTCTTTATGGAATATCCCCACAATTCACAAAAACAAACCTGTGTGAGTTTGTGTGTTTGTGAGAGAGAGTATGCATGTGTGTGTGATTAAGTAATTCTCATTTGTGTGTGTGTGTGCGTGTGTGTTTCTTGGTTTCAGTTACTCATTTTATTTGTGTGTGTGTGTGAGTGAGTGTTTGTTTTAGTAACTCTCATTAGTGTGTATGTGTGTGAGTGTGTGTGTGTGTGTGTGTGTGTGTGTGTGATGGTAGTTTTCACACCTCTGTCTTTGGGTAGAGGCTCCTCCTGTGGAAACTCAATGGTGGCATCCAGATCTGAGCACAGGTCCACATCCTCATTGGTAGATCCTCTCTCGTTGGACACAAACGAGGCGCAGTCTGACTGGTCTGTTGTCTCTGAGGGGGCGTGGCTGCTGCAGGGCGTGTCCGAACGCTGCTGTAACTGAGTGTGGAGAGATTCAATGATTTGATCTTTGTGTTGGAGCTCCTTACTCAACCTATAGAAGAACACAACCACCTGTCAATAATAAAGTGAAGTGAACTTCTGTATATTAAATTCCAGCTGACGCTCACCTCAGTGCTAGTAACTCGTGACCCATTTTATCATCTTGCTGTTCTGAACGATCACCTGACAAACACAGAAAACATTTAGTGAAGGACTGTATATTTACAAACCAACAGAAACTTAAAGAAAAGGTCAGATAGTACTTGTAAAGAGTGTGCACACACACTCACGTCCACTGATCTTGGTGCTGACTCTCTGAGCGAGTGAGGAACTCTGGGAAAGCTGCTCCCGGAAGCTTTGGCCCATGTAGTAATCGATGTCGTTGGCACGCAGCAGCTCCTCGAAGGCTTTGGTCGTGTCACTCAGGTGCTGTGTGAGGATGTGGCAGATGCCCCGGCCTTCTCGCATCTTCTGCCGCAGGTGTGACAGCTCTCGTGCCTGGGCCTGGATCAGTGTGTTGTACTTCCTTTACATACAGAAAGAGGAAACAAATTGGTGCTTTGCTGTATTTTTTTAACACAGAAATATATGCTGCGTGTCCAGCATTTCTGTTGCTGTTGAACTGAACTCTGGCTGGTTGAATAAACTTCTAAAGCTGGTCGTGCTCCAGATGAGAAGAGCAGAGCAGGACTATGTTTTAACACATTGTTTTCTACAAGTGTATGCACACCGACATTGTTCAAAACTATGTTTAACTATAATTCAGTTACAAAGAGGTAGATGGATCTAATCTGAATCTGAAATGTAAGACTGATTATTTCTAACTGTTAGCTGGTCAAACGTGTTCTAAAGACACAGTTAATATGATGACTGTGTTTATGCAGCGAACCCTGATGACGAAAAAAAAAAATTATGCTCTTGTCTTCTGTAGAGTTGTTTGACAGCTGAAAATGAATCGGTTTTATATTTGATGTAGTTTGCATGACTGATTCTGTTATTTCCATTGTTTATTGCAGTAAAGGTGCTTTGAGCTGCAGAAAATAAAGGTTGGCAGTCTTGAAAGTGCCTCACCCGGGCCAGGTGGCACATTTCCCGTCCTCCGGGCCACTCTTTCCCTCACGTGTGGAGCTCCTGATCTGCTTCTCCAGCAGTGTCACACGGTTCACCAGCTCTTGCAGCTCGCAGCTGGGTCTCAGCGGCCCCTCTGACTGCCAGCCCTCATCCTCATCTGGACCGCTGTGAGCCGAGCTCACCTGAAACGCCCAGTTCACCTGACGGGTCAGAAGCACAGCTCTATACACTGGCCTGTGTGGCTCTTAATCTCATTAACAGATGAATTAACTTGAACTATTAATCTGAGGGAAAGACCAAAGTAAAAAGCAGGAGTTATTAGAGAGACATGAAATCAGCATGGCTGTGCAAGAAAACAATTCATTATAAAGTTTGGTGTCATTACCGATTTTGGCCAAAGAATGGCTGGCCAATCACAGCCGAGTATTAGAGAGCAACATATCAAAGTATAATATGATTAGTCTGAAGTGATTCTGCAGATGAGGCGGTGGTAACGTTACTAACAGGTCAGTGCTAACATCACCGGTGCGTTACCTTGCGTGGCGTGCGCTCCAGGCTGGAGGCGTAGTCGGAGGTGTTTGAGAGAGAGCGGATGCGTAGCTGCAGGCTGCGGATCACTTTTTGGCAGCAAGAGAGCTGTGAGCGCAGATCCTGCACCAGACGCTTCAGTGAGGACGGGTCATCGTTCTGCGTACCGTCACTGTCTGCATTCCAGTCACTGCGTCTGCTTACCGAAACTGAGAGAGAGACGCCCGTCTCCAGCTCATCAAACTCTGAAGACAGAACAACACGACATGCACTGAGCTGCAGCACTACTTTCAATCAGCACATGAATGTTCATCACATGCAAAACATTTGAGACTGAGAGACACTGCATCATCTGTGTCCCAGAATGCAGCAGAAATTTGGGTGTGTCACATAATCATCGATTTCTGTTCATGTAGTTCCAGTGCTGGTGTCATTAAAGCAAAAGGCCATCCCACACTCATGTTTATTGTCCCACTTTTCTCTTTTTAAAAGGTTTTCATTCCTTCAGAAAAGAAAGGCACTAGTTTGGAGCTGCTGTGTTGATGTTTGTGTCAGGTTTGTGTTTGGTGTATTTGTGTCAGGTATGTGTGTGTCAAGTGTGTGTACCGGGGCTGCTGGCATCGTCTCTCTCTGCTTCGTTCTCGCTGCGGCCGCTCGTCTCGTATCCCAGATCCTGAAGATCCACCTGCACCTGCTTACTGTCCTGTTGCACGGCGCTCTCAGCTGGCAAAGACAGAACCATCAGTACAAATCACAGGGGTGAGTGTGTGTGTGAGTGGATGTGTGTGTATACGTGTTAGTATGGTGTGTGTCTATGTGTCTCGATTCACCCTGTTCTGTCAAAGATACTAGAAAAGGTAGTATCATCAACTATGTTCCTTTTTAGAGAAAAATCTTATCTGTTAGGAATTCCAGTCAGGATTTAGACCGTATCATAGTCCTGAGACTGTTCTCAATAGAGATACAAATGATCTGCTCTTATCATCTGATCATGGTGTATCTCTCTTTTTGTCCTACTGGATCTTAGCGTTTGACACTATTGACGACAACATTTGTTTAAAGGCTTAATACTAGGACCGTTACATTTCACATTTTTAGGAAACATAGCGTTAGCTTTCACTGTTATGCAATCCTGTCCTCCAACAAAATACGACCCTATAGGTCATTTGTGCAAGAATCTTATAAAGACCTATATTTACATTTGACATTTTAGTGCCCTCTAGTGAGTGTAAAAATAATGCCAGAGTCGTGTCAGGTCTGCCGTCATAAAATGACGTATGATTGTTATTACCAATCAAAATGCGTGTTTATTTAAATGCAATGTGTGGAAATTTTACACCGATCTCACAGTCATTTGTACATATTTTACTAGGTAAAATATCACAACATCACAGCACAGGGACAGTTCTCATTAAGATAATATATTATATTAACTTACATTGCTACTAGATCAAAATCAACTGCGGGCGGCAGATCCTTTTCCTAAACTCTGGAATAACCTACCTAACATTGTTCGGGAGGCAGACACACTCTTGCAGTTTAAATCTAGATTAAAGACCCATCTCTTTAACCTGGCTTACACGTAACACTAGCACATTTCTATTATTCAAATCCATTAAAGAATTGTTAAGGCCCATACACACCAAGAATGAGAACTATAAAGATAATGATATTAGTGTCCACACCAGCTGACGATATCATCTGTTTATTCTCAGCGCAGCTGTGTATGAGGCTTTAAATTCTCAAGCTCGTTACAATAGGACAGATTCTGATTGGCTGTCAATGTTTGTATCGTTCATCAGCGGGAGAAAAAACCCTAACATGTTACATAGTACATAGTTACACTATGTCCCTGTTGAATACTGAAAGCTAATTTAAAAAGAATTTGTATTGTAAGAATAGTCATATAAATAAGGATCACTTGATGTGTGTGTGCGCATGTGTAAGTATGGTGCATGTATGTGTGTGTGTCTCCTCACTCAGCAGCTCTCTGTAGTCTTTCAGTTGTTCGGCCTGTGCCTGCACCGTTGCCTCGGACACCATCAGTCTCTCCTGCAGCTCGCGACTCTCCTGACGACTCACTGCGAGGTCGCCACGGAGACGCTCCGCCTGCTCCCGAAGCCCCGCCTCCACATACTGCCAGAAGCCAATGGCTCCGCCCCCTCCTGTGCTCGAACCACTGCTGTCACCCTCGACCTCTCGTTTCATTCCTACATCCTGATCACAAAACAAACACTGAATCCTTCACAAACCCACTGTTCTTACCTGAATGATGTAGTACTTCAGTCTGTACTTTGCTGTATGAAAATGAAGCTGGTTAGTGTTAACCAGTGCTAGTTATTTGGCTGATGATGTATTACCTGAACTGTGTGCCGGCCTGCAGGTTCGTGAGACAGCAGAGCTCCGAGGTCCAGAGAATGAGGTCTGGTGCATCTCCTCTTCCACCTCCCCTCCCGCAGCTTCACATTTGGGGGCCCACGCTTGCCCTGAGGGCCCCTTACATCTTCCCCTTCCTCTCCATCTTCATCATAATATTCTTCCTCCTCTTCCTGCTCTCGGAACGTACAGTAAACTTCCTGAGACTCACGGGAGTTTGGCCGTTCTGTTTCACGCTTCTCCGACCCTCGACACCTGACAGATTCCTCCTCATCCGCTGCTAATCCAGACTCGTCTTCATTCAGATCGTTCCTGTGAGAGATACGATTGCATCAAAGCAGGAAGACGCCAGCAGACTCAAGCGATCTGAAGGGAATGGATTTGGTACCTGGAGCGAGCGAGTGAGGAGCAGCCCGTCTCACTATTATCTTGGTTTCTCTGCTCTGATGTATTGTGAGACATCAGCTTCCTGCCAAACTCCTCAGCTCTCTGTCAGAAGAACACGCACAGATACACTAACCACAAACAAATACTAAAGACTATATTTCAGATTCTTAACTCTTTCCCTGCCAGCATTTATCATTTTTTTAAGTTGCCATCCACCGCCAGTGATTTTGATGATTTTCCCTCAAATTCAGTTCCAGTATATTTTGCCATTTAAATATTTGAATATGCATAACACAAGAATAAAGATCAGAGCCTCTTCTCTTTTCCAAAATGACATCTGGATAATATTCAGTATGATTATCAAAGCATAAATCCAGTTAATCGCTTTCAACAACACCTGCACAGACATATACCACTTCCTGGATCAACATTTTACTCTGTAACATTATGTTGTTTTTAATTATATGCTGCTTACATTATTTTTAACATGCATTTGTTGACATAAGAGATCGCTCCTTTCTCAGTCCTGTTCACTTGTGTTTTTGTTCGGGAGGTTTTGTACTTGTTCAGAAGATGTGTAATAGCGCCCCTGAGTGAAGACACGAGAAGCCATAAAAACTTGTCTGTGATGGGGAAGCACTGTCATTGTCTTCTAAAAGACAAGATAACTTATCAATGGTGGGGAAAGAGTTAAATGTGTATATGAATTAAAGATGTTGTCTTTTAAAAGTATAATAGTATTGGAGATGAAGGAGCTTCAAGCAACAAACATGAAATTAAAACCATAAAACAAAAAGTATTTTGTTGCAGCTGAATCTTTTAAATAATTCCTATAATCTTCAGGAGCTGTGGCCTTCATCTGGCCCAGTAATGGAAAGGTTTGTACAACAGATGAGCAACTCCATTTCTAACCCTGAGCTTCAGGAGACTCTGAATTAGTATTTCTTTAAGAGCTGTTTCTCAGAGGTTTTCTTCTTACCTGCGTGCTCGTCAGACTCTGAGCCGTCAGTTTGATCTCATCTTCCTCGATGCTGTCTGGGAACTCCTCACTGCTGCTGCTGTCACAATCGTCTTCATCTTCATCACTACTGGATTCTAGAAAGAAACAAGACAAACACTAAATCTCCTCTTCATACATCTCGTTCTTATATTTCTGTTTCCAGAGCCAAATCACAGCCAGTATGTTCTACAGTCCAGCTGCGGCGTTTCTGGAACTCTAATTCATGAATGAGGCAGGACCGTACACAGAACATCAACAGACACAAACATCATTTGGATAAATGGATAAAACATACAGACACACACACACACACACACGAGTACTGGCTGGTTATGTGTCTTCATTTCAGTGACGAGCTAGAGGTTTATTCAGATTTAGTGGCCCTGCAGTGTCCCACCTCCATAGTCGGTCTGGATCAGCACGGCCCGGTGCAGCACCAGCGCCGTCTCGCGGGCCCTCGTCAGGGTTTCCTCCAGCTGTTGGCGCAGCACCTGAAGCGAGTGCAGTTCAGTGTGCAGCGCTCCAGGCTTCTCAGCACTGCTAACGACACAGACGCATCAGAACAGAACCACTCACACACAGCTGCCAGTGGCTCTTCAGCTCTTAAAGCAAGAGTTCAGACAACAGTGAACATTCTATCAACACACACTTGCTCTGTGACTGATGTTTGTACTTGCTGATATCATGTGAAACATGATGCACAGGTAGGAGTGTGAGATCTGAAAGCTTCAGCAGAGACAGATGTTTTCAGTGATAAACTGGTTTAATATCAGTCTCTTCCTCACACAAAGCATCACATGACTTCAGAAGACTTTGAATGCAAGAGTCATATCACATGGACGACTATTATGATATTTTATTATGATTATTATGATGATATGTTTTTTGCTATTTGCCACTCAGGTCAGCATCATGAGTGATGGATTTTAACACGGAGTGTGTGCTGGAGTTCTGACCTGTCGTCCTGACCTTGGACATATCTGAGCTTCTCATAAACACTCTTCTCTGCTCTCAGAGCTTCATTCAGCGCCTGCTGCTCCGACACCAGCTGCTGCAGGACACACTGACACACACAGAGAACGTAAGTACACACACAGAGAGAACACAAGTTCACACACACACAGAACACAAGTTCACACACACACACACACACAAACACACACACTGGAGGAACGTAAGCACACACACACTAACACACACACTGGAGGAACGTAAGCACACACACACACACACACACACACACACACACACACACGCTGGAGGAACGTAAGCACACACACACTAACACACACACTGGAGGAACGTAAACACACACACACACGTGCTCTCTCATGATGTTACCTGCTGATCAGAGCTTGATGTGTTGTAATGCCCTGCAGACAGAACCGAGCGCATCTCTGAGAGCTCCCGCTAAACACACACACAAAGGACAGAAAAACAATTACTACAGTGTTTCTCAACCTTTCTGACTCCAAATCCCGCTACTGTACTGAAAAACACTAACAACATGTTGCATTATACAATGTTTTCTTGTGTAAAACAAGGACACATCTCTGTTTATAATTCACTGCAATATATGTTACTGGAATGAATCAGACATGATGCAGAATTCATCAGTATTTTATGTTGTTTATTTATTTTTATTTTGAGTAATTCCAAAATACAAAAATTTGTATACACACCATCCATGTTAAAGATACAATAGTAATGCTAATCTACTTTGTCTTCTCCATTTGGCCACAGGTTTTCATCCACATCACATCTTATGAAAGAATCTTCTGGCATGCCTGATCCATCCCTGGCAATCTTCTGCTAATATGTCCAGGCGTCCAGCATTCATTGCGGTCCAGGAGGGACATTTAATAATGTAGTTGGTCATATTTATAATTGTTTTTATAGCATTTAATTTTAAGATTTAAAATATATTTCATTCAAATATTACTGTAGAAATGTAGCAAATTGCTGCCTTATTCAGTTTTGTATTATTTTATTGTTTTGAATATCAGTTTAACAGTTGTGAAAACAGTATGTAAGCATGTGCAAATTGGCCTGTATGTACAAAGAGTTTTGGCAGTTGCTGTGTCTGAATGAGAAAAGATGTAGTCATTGAATGCATTTTGTGCCAAAGCAATGATAACTGATCCTCAGTTTAGCCCACATAGACTTCTGTTGTGCTCACTGTGTGAAGAGTTTAGCAAAAGTGACCTAAGTATTGAGAAATGTGTCCTAGCGTCTGTAAAAAACTGTAATGCACCGACTAAAGAATTTTTAAAAATCACTTAATTTATTCAATGAACACAGTAATAGGAAAGGTTTTCCCACATTTAGGACATGGATTGTGAAAAGTGATAACTAGATAAAAATGACATGATCTACATGTGTACCTGATTTAGTGTGTGTGTGTGTGTGTGTGTGTGTGTGTGTGTTTACCTCAGTCTCTTTGTATTTCTTAAGGGTCAGCTGTAGTTCATCTCTGATGGCTTGTACATCCAGATCACCTGAGCTGCTCATACACACGGCTGGTCATCATAAACGCACACACAAACATACACACACACACACACACACACACAGAATGTAGTGAATCAATAATTTTAATTGATCTAATGTGGGAGGTACTGCAGTGAAAACTCACCCTGTGCCGGTTCTGGTGTGGAGTTCAACTCACTCGGACCCGCAGAAACTCCTGCACACACAGCCAATCATTACTGTGGTACACTGGCACCTGGCCCATCATTGCCCTGGTACACTGATGCACAGTCCATCATTTACCAAAGGTACCACTGATGCACAGGCCCATCATTACCAAAGTTTACACTGATGCAAAGCCCATCATTACCAAAGTTACACTGATGCAAGCCCATCATTACAAAGGTACACTGATGCACAGCCCATCATTACCAAAGGTACACTGATGCACAGCCCATCATTACCAAGGTACACTGATGCACAGCCCATCATTACCAAAGTTACACTGATGCACAGCCCATCATTAGCAAGGTACACTGATGCACAGCCCATCATTACCAAGGTACACTGATGCACAGCCCATCATTAGCAAGGTACACTGATGCACAGCCCATCATTACCAAGGTACACTGATGCACAGCCCATCATTACCAAGGTACACTGATGCACAGCCCATCATTACAAGGTACACTGATGCACAGCCCATCATTACCAAGGTACACTGATGCACAGCCCATTCATTAGCAAGGTACACTGATGCACAGCCCATCATTACCAAGGTACACTGATGCACAGCCCATCATTACCAAGGTACACTGATGCACAGCCCATCATTACCAAGGTACACTGATGCACAGCCCATCATTACCAAAGTTACACTGATGCACAGCCATCATTAACTTGGTACGGTGGTGCACATTGTAAAAAAGAACAGAAGTGAAGCATTTTTACTCTACTGCAAAAGTACTTCAAGTGTCTGTACTTTCAGACAATTTTCTTTAGAAAACTTTACTTCACAACATTCCAAAGTATAATATTGTTCTTTTTAATGCACTACATTCCATATTAAACATTATTTAATACTTAATTACATTAGAAATCTATTACTTTCTTTTACTAAGTAAAAGTAATTCAAAGATTTACTTAAAATACAAGAAATCAGTCCATTTTTTATGTAGTTAAGTATTAATGATAAAACGAACAACAACTTTTATTTATGAAATGAAGTGCCGTAAAAAGTAGGCTTTAGTGAAGTAAATAATATAATAACACTGATACACTGCAGATACTTTTTACATTTACTTGAAGTAAAGTAAAAAGACTTCACTACAGTCCACCTCTGTGGAAGAGAACAGGCTATCCAAAATCCTAAATATTTTTAAATCCGGTGCTTTTTGCATGTATTTTTTCAAACTCTTCTGTCATCGTCTCATCTCGTATGTCTCACACCTCACTCTTCTTGCTCAAATGATAAATGAAATCTGATCCATGATGTGACTGTCGTTCAGCACGCTGCATAGAGCAGCCACGTTCAGTTTTAATTGTAGTGTCTGTGCTTCACACCGGTAAAACCGTTAACACCGTCTATAACAGCAACCCTAGCTTTAAGGATCTTAAGGATCTTATCTAAGCAGGAACAGCATGTAACACTCAAAAGACAAAGGAAAACTTGAAATGGCAACATATGACCCCTTTTAATGAGAAAAAGCAGACGAATATGTCAGTTGTTTTTTAGTCAGTCTGATTCTCTTCACTGAACAGCTATAAAGGCACGCCCTTCATGAGGTTCCGCCAAGTGTGTGTGAGTGTGTTTGACCTGTAGGAAAGTGTCTTTCTCCTTGAGTACGTCCTGAAGTCTCTGCAGCTCTCTGGACGCAGAAACGTCCTTCTCTCGCTGCCTGTTCATGTCATTCAGCTCCTGTTCTCGCAATGTTAGTTGCCTCCGCAACTCTTGCAACTGACCCGATTGCTCGGAAATCACCCGGCCCGACTGCTGGCTGTAATCCTGAGAGACCAGAACATGTCAAACATGATGAAGAAATCAGCCAGCAGACAGTAATGAACTGACAATCAGCTGCACCTTCATGTCCTGATCTCTGGAGCTGATGGTGTGGGAGCAGCTCCGTCAGCTGTCTGTGGTGTTCCTGTGCCTGCCGGCTACGGTCTGACATCACTTCCTGAAACAGATGCTCTTTCATGGTCAGATGGGACTGCGAGATCATGGAGCAGGTCAGCAGTGGACACTTCTTCCAGCAGCACTGACCTGAGCTCCTGCAAACACACACACCCATCACAAGTGGCCATGTGTGTTTAAAGTGTGCATGGGGACATCTGTGTTTGGTGTGTGTGTAGCATTAACTGACTGATGCATAACGCCATGAGCTGCTGAAATTGAATGCTCTAATCTGATTGGCTGCTTTTATGCATCCTTCAGATGTTTCTGTGCACGTTTACATCAGTGCATCCGATGCAAAGCTGTGGTTTACACGTTCCAGTAGAGTTATAACACCAGCGGCGGCAGGGGTTTGAAAGCGACCGATAAAGCACATTCCCTGAATGTAACAAGCAGTTTTAGATAAAAGCGTCTGCTGAATGCAGAAATGTAAACATCAGACAAGCAGAGATCCTGCTGCTTGTGTTCATGAGGTGATCAGATGTTTTCAACAGACAGAAAGCACTGCTGTAGGGTGTGTGAGACTAGCCTAGTGTGTGTGTTACCTCGCTCTCTTCTGCTGTGTGAGCGCAGCGCCTTCTGCAGCTGCTGAATGATGCCGTCTCTCTCCTGTACAGCGAGTGTGTGTTTCTCATCGCTCTGCTGTTCAGCCACTCCAGTTTCTGGCACGTTTCCTGCATTCTCTCCAAATCCAGATCCTTACTGCGCACCAGAGCATCCAAACCCTGCACACACAGAGTTTAGACACAGTTAAGCAGACAGTGGCTACGCTTACATGCACAATTTTGGTTCAGGTTCAAAACTGATGAATCTGATTGTAGTATTTACATGAAACACTAAATAAAGTGATGGGTTGATGTGCGCTTTTATATGTTACAAGCTTCAAATCGGAATAGATTTTTTTTTTCAATGTTTGCACATAATAACCAGTCTCCTACACTCTTTATTTGTTTTTAAGAGCAGAATTTAATATTTTATCTATTTATGGATATATATATATATATATATATATATATATATATTATATATATATATATATATATATATATATATATATATATTATATATATATATATATATACCACTGTGCCATGCTTCTCATATTTATCATGCAGTAAAGAAGTCCCTCCCTGCGCCCCAAACTGGGTTCCTGTGGATGAGAATCCAAAAGAAGGACTGCTGGGAGGCTGTGCTGCTCCACCTCACAGCTGCCAAGTAAAGGAGAGTTTTATAATGACAGGACACTCATTCATACACACCTTTATTCAAAATTAAGAGCCGTTGTTCCGAACATCATACATCAAAACGCTATTTCTGCATAATTGCACAAGCACAGTCCTTTCAGTTTCAGGTTTCAGTCTGATCGAGTGTTTACATGGGCTCTCAACGGTGTTAGAAGAGGAATAAACACCCCCTTCAATCGAATCGAAATTTAATTCTGATCGAGTTCAGTCGGATCGCATAAGGAGTTTCATGAAGGTTTTTCAGTCTGGACTGAGCAGTCAATCCGATTACAAACAGATTATTGGTTATTGGTTTAAACGTAGCCAGTGTGTGCATCAGTGCTGGTCGTGACACACACCGTGATGGTGTCGTTGTTGTTATTGAGGACACAGCCGCAGTCTCTCCAGGTCTCGCTCTTTCTCACGGAGCACCAGCTGCAGTCGACGCACCTCACCGTCCTTCTCCTCCAGACAGAGGAACTTCTCATCGATTGAACGCTGAAACACAACACAGATTTCAGCTAGACTTCCAGAAGAAAAGGAAAGTGGTGCATCTGATCACCTGAGTAGATCTGAGGAATCAGACACAAACACACACTCACTGATAGAGGTTTCATCACCTCACTATCACGTGACAGAAGATGCAATAACAGTGTGAATAGTGCAGTGGTTTCAATCCTGAAACCCGGTCTCTCTTATCTGACACACTCAGCTCAGTTCATGGAGCCCTTTCCTAACGAGCTGATGATCTGAATCAGGGGTGTCAAATAAAGGAGACACATAAAATACACAGACCAAAGGGTCCCTAGGTCTTAATTTGCTGGGGTATGTTTGTAGCAATAGCCAAAAATACATTTTATGGATCAAAATTATACATTTTTATTTTATGCCAAAAACTATTAGGATATTAAGTAAAGATCATGTTTCATGAATATATTTTGGAAATTTCCTATTGTAAATGTTATCAAAATTAATGTTTGATTAGTAATATGCATTGCTAAGAACTTCATTTGAACAACTTTAAAGATGATTTTCTCAATATTTCATTTTTTTTGCTCCCTCAGATTCCAGATTTTCAAATAGTTGTATCTCAGACAAATATTGTCCTCCGAACAAACCACACATCAATGGAGAGATGATTTATTCAGCTTTCAGATGAAGTATAAATCCAAATTTAGAAAAACTGACACTTAAGTTTTGTGGTCCAAGGTCACATTTGATTTTAATTAGAGCTACCTAACTTCCTGTGTGGGGGTCTACAAGAGCCAGACAGGACAGAATAGATGTGATGGATCACACACCTCCAGCGCGGCGTCTCTGTCTCGGATGCGGCTCCTTAGCGTCTGCAGCAGCGCGTCTCTCTCCTCGCGACTGCTGGAGTCACACGAGTCAAGCTCTGCATACTCCTGGAAGTAAAACAAAGCTGAAGTTTGACACAAAACACAAGAAAGGTCCCGTCTTCATTCCAGTATAAGGGAGATAGGGACCTGCAGCAGCGCGTCTTTGCGGCATAAACTCTGCTGGAGCTGTGCAATACTTTTGTCCCGGTCAGTGATTTCTGAGCGAGTCAAGCTTCACAATCTCTCAGCTCACACACTTTGACCTGCAGCTCAGACCGCAGCTGCTCAACCATCTCACGCAGCTCCTGTAACACACACACACACACACACACACACACAATCAGAATCACAGAAACAATGATGGTTTCCGAAACATTCCTATTGTCTCATCTATTTCTGGTGTTGCCCAAAACTCTCACTGTCTACAGATCATGTTCACATTATATTTACAGGACTGAGGACCGTCATTACATGATTTCTATGTGATCGGTTCATATTTTGCTTCATTCACAGTCATATCCATTATTTTTCCTCATCGAGGCAACCTGTGCTGTTCTCTAGGAAAAATATTAACAATATGTATTATAACAAAACCAATTGCAACCAGTAAATAAAAATTACTACAAAAAAACATATCTACACAAGAAAAGACAGCCACCATCAGAAAAA